>NC_056725.1:1360311689-1360611689 GCF_019279795.1 Protopterus annectens
CTGTAATGGATATCTGTCCGTCTAACATGTTCTATTTTATGTTGCAGAAAAGACTGAGATCTCTTGAATGGGTGTTCACCCTACAATTGGACTTCCAAATGTGTGATAGTTTTGACAGGATAAGGTCTGCCAAGCATCTATACACTAGGCAGTGGTTGCCTCTGCCAAGCATGTATACAACAGGCAGTGGTTGCCTCTTGGTAGCCTGTGTAATACTGAGAAGAGGAATAAGGCTTTGAGATGGCCTTCTTAGTTTTTTGTGATTCATGCATTTGATTTTTTTAGTGAAAAAGTATTGTGGTGTGACAGCGTTTGGACTGGTACATACAGAATGGGGCATTATGTTCAATGATCGACCTGATGAATATAGTGGAATGATTACATCCCTGGTCCTGGATGCCATACCTTTATTGTAAGCTATGAGATGTAGATTGGGCTTCTTTAAAATAATGTTATGTGGTGCTCAAAGGATAGTTTACAGTCAACATAGATTTCTAGTTCCCCGACTACTAGATCAACTTTCAGGGGTGTGTTTTCAATGTGATAGTTTCAAATGAAGTCATGGTTGCTAAAGGATACAACTACACATTTCTTGTTTTGTTTTAGTCCATGGTTTTGACTTCAGCTATTTGTTTGTTTAGGAAAGGCCCTTTTAGAGGATTTTGGTGCAGTCTGGGGAGTTTATGGTGGCTCTAAGTTTACAGTCATCTGCATACTTTTTCAGCTGTAAACCCTTAACATTTCCTTTGATGTTTGAGAAGTAAATGCCAAACAGAGTAGTCCAAGGACTGCATCTTGAGGTACATTACTGGTGCCATGTCCTTTGGAGAATGTAGAGCCACCCACCGTAATTTCCTGGGTTCTTTTTGTGAGCCAGTTTGCTATCTAGTGAGTTGCACAGGGATTTACATTTAGCTTGGAGATTTTGTCTGCAGTATCAGAGTGTGGGATCTTGTTGAATGCCTTTGCGATATCTATATATGCAGTGTGTACTAATTTGCCTTCATCCATTACTTCATTAACTTTCTATAAAAAGTCAACCAGGTTTAGTAGGCAGGATGTGCCCTAAGTAATCATCTTAAGGAAGTTAACCAGGTTAAGTAGATGGGATCTGCCCCCAGTAACCTTCTCAAAGAAGTCAACCAGGTTAAGTAGGCAGGATCTGTTTTTCAAGCCTATTTGCTTAAAAACCTTGTCTACAGCATGAACTAAGCACATTAATCTATAAAAAATTGTGTGTCTGCATGTCCTCACCGCAGTCGAGTGACATTTAAAGACATGCAGGTAGGTGCGTGCATGAATGGGTGTGCCTTCTTTGAAGGTTGGGCATCTGGCTGGCACCTTGGCACCGTAAAAATCCGCTGCCAATCATTAGCGGACCGGAGTTCCACTGTGGCGACCCCTACCTGGAAAAAGCCGAAAGAGATTAGTATTACCTTATATTTCAATATGATCAGTACACTTTTTTCTTTTCCCCTACCAGCAGCCAAGATCACAATATTATATGGCACTTAAATACATTACAGAGTTATATTGTATCAACCATCACCATTACTACATTCCTCACACTCTGTCACATCACATCTCCCAACATCTGCATACTCACACCACCCAAAATTATAGACCAGTAACTTGTTTTCCAATGATGTATAAACTATATACGGAAATTGACGCCGACAGAGTTTATAGTCATTTGGAATAAAACTCATTTATGGCAGTAGAACAAAAGGACAATAAAAGGAACTCATATGGAACAAAGGATCATTTGTTATTAAAGTTCTAGTGGAGAACTGTAAAAAGGGGAATAATCTAAGTATGGCATGGATTGAGTACAAAAAAGCATTTGATAGTATCCCACTTTAATGGATAAAAGAGTGCTTAAAATGTATAATATACACCCTACACTGATTGACTACATTACAGTAACCATGAAACAATGGCAGACCACTTTGCAATTAAGCCATGATAAAGGACAGATTGTTATCCCAGGGATAAAAATTCAAAGGGAGGTATTCCAGGGTGACCCATTGTCACCATTGCTATTCTGCCTTGCCATTAATCCATTAAGCTGTTTTCTTAACAGCTTAGGCCATGGCTACAATTTGGCTGCTAGAAAACAACAAAGTGTAATGATTTCTCATCTTCTCTTTGTCGTTGATTTAAAACTGTATAGCTCATCAAATGAGGAACGGAAAGCACAGCTACAGGTTGTCAAAACTTTTTCAGATGATATTGGAATGTCATTTGGTCTGGATAAATGTGCAAAAGCAACCTTTAAAAAAGGAAAACTTCAGCACCAGGAAAACATCAGTTTGGGACAAGAATGTGATACAAAGGAACTTGAGCAAGAGGGAGTGAATAAATACTTTGGAATTGATGAAGGATCAGCAATAAAACATGAACAAATGCGAATAAAACTCGGTAAGGAGTACTTTAGAAGACTTAAATTAATCCTGAAAACAGCATTGATGGGATGGGCCTCCTTGAAATTGATTACATGTATAAATCTGCAATTGTGGGACTCTGCGTATTTACTGACCTCACAAGATCCAAATATACTGAAAGTTTTGAAACATGAGGAGAATAAATCTAAGATGATATCTCTGCTTAATTTAGCAGAAGCATATCGATGTCAAGCAGGAATGGAAATCAAACCAGAAGTGGATAAAAATCAGGCAGCAACTGAATGTGCCAAAAAACAAAAGAAAGCATATAAAGTGAAGAAACAGATGAGAAGGCAAGAAATAATATGGAAAACACATAAATATAGTTGCAAGTATAGAAAACTTCTGGAAGAGCCTGATGTTGATCAAGAAAGATTGCAGGAATGCTTAAGGAGAAGCAAATTCAAACCAGTAAATGAAATGTTAATATTGGCAGCCCAAGATAGTGGGCTGTGTACATGCTGGTTTACAAAGTCCATTGAACACGAGGGAGAAACAGACATATGTAGGTTTTGTAAAACCGAATTGGAAACAGTCACACACCTTGTTGCTGGTTGCGACGCACTAATGGGAGAGAGAATGTATACTGAAAGGCATAATAATGTGGTGAGACTGTTACACTGGAGATTGTGCAAACATTATGGTATCTAAGTGGCTGAAAAACACTGGAAACATGAGCCACAAAGAATCATAGAAAATTATGACGTTTATATCACATGGGATCACCCAATACCAGCAGTTCAAAAGATAGATGCTAGAAAACCGGATATAGTGGTCCAAGAAAAGAAGACAAAAATAGCATTGATCATTGAAATCGCCACACCCATTAACTACAGTGTCTTGCGTACAGAGAGACACAGTCATAAAATACCTTGATCTGCAGGCAGAAACAAGAGCCATGTGGAAGAAAGATACCCAGACAGTTCCAATAGTAGTAGGAGCAACGGGTCTTATAAAAAATAATTTATAATCGTATTTAGATATGTTACCAGTTCATGTAACACCGTCCAAATTGCAGAAGGAGTCATTACTGGGCACATTGCGGTGCTGCGAAGAGCACTTTTGGCTGACATCAAAGAGTGAAGCAATACTAATTTCATGAACCTTTATCGTACTTTAACTTAGGAATGGGGTCCATTCCCGTCATGGTATTAGAAACCCAAAAGACTTGGAGAAATTAAAAGTGACAGAACCCATAACACCCTGTACACTAAGTACTCCACTCTTACCATACACACACAGCTATTCTAACATCTCACTCTCCCTGTTTGTGTGCAGTCCCCTTCATCTAATAAAACTCACACTCACCCCAAAGATTACCAAACTTAAATTAGCTAATTACTGCCTACTACAACCTGCTGCGGTGGTGGTGCTGCGGTAGCGTTGTCGCCTCACAGTTAGACGTTGCCCGTTCAATTCTCAGTTAGAGCGTCTTCTGTGTGGCGACATGCATGAATGGGCGTTCCTTCGGTGAAGGTTGTGCGTTAGGCCCGGCAAGCCAGCACGTAAAAATCTACTGCCAATCATTAGCGGACCAGAGTTCTGCTGTGGCGACCCCTAACCGGGAAAAGCCGAAAGGCACAAACAAACTGCCTACTACAACCTCATCTTATAACTCAAACTGCCCATATAACATTCCCTTACTTCTAGAACTATCAAAATGCGGCGATGTACACCCAAACACAGGACCCACAAACAAAACATCCCCCAGCCAATGTATCTCTAACCAAGATGTGTATACATAATAACAATAAACACACGTAGTATCTGCAGCAAAATTACTGAATTTCAAGCCTGGCTAACCCACAACTCCCTGGACATCATAGGAGTAACCGAAACCTGGCTAAAACCACACATAGCTGTCAATTAAAACGTCTCACGAGGCTACACCATGATTCTCAAAGATAGACCCAATAAAAAGGTGGCAGCATAACACTAACATATCATGACTCCTATACACTTACAACATTTCAAAAACCGGGTCCTTTTTTTTAGCAAGCTAGAACTACTTATAACATTCTTTCAAATAAATAGAAATAAGAATATATGTATCATTGTGCTCTATATTCCCCTGGACACAATATTCCAACCTCAGAAGACTTTCTAGCCTGGGTAAACTGTAACATCCTCTATGAAACAATCATTCTCAGTGACACCAACAAATAAAGTGGCAAAGCTTAATCTCAGACTCCCCTCAACTTTACACAGCTAATTACAAGTCCAACTCGCTCCCCCTACACCCCAAACTGAAACTATCATAGACTGGATCCTCGTAACTCATCCACTTAATTTCTCAAATAATGGTACCGTTCCCAGCACTTTAAGTGATCACCGGCCAGCTTTTACCCATAGATGCCACTTACATATCCCTAAAGCTCATACTTATAGTACATCAAGAAATCTTACCCAGTTCACCCCAAGACTTCCATAAACTCCTTAAAGTCCCACAACTGGTTCCCCTTAAAAACTTAGATGACGCCGCAGACTATTTAAGTAAACTTTTCGTAGACACGCCCAATAGCCTAGCACCAATGCATCCTAAAGAATAAAAATCAACAACATTCCTTGGCTAACAAAATAAACTAGATGAGCCCTCCTATGTAGAAATAAAGCCTGGAAACAGCAAAAAAGTAAAAATCCAAATCAGGAACTTCTCTACAAGCAGCTCTGTAACAAAACCAAAATAATAGTTATAAATGATGAGAAAAACTATTTCTAAATACAACTATCCAGCCAAAGTCATAATCCAAAAAAGTTCTGGAAATATGTCACAACCCTTTTTACCCCTGATATCGTGCCAAACCCATCCCCTTCACCAGATGATGACCCACAGCAAATTGTCCAAATTTTCAACTCACACTTTATCTCCACCATTCAAAACCTGCTTAGAAGCTTTGCTTCAATAGCTAACCATAATAACAGCTCACAAACCCCATCCAAGAAAACATCAGCTCTTCCCTCCAAAATCCAAGTAAACTTAGCACCACTCCCTCTACCCCATCCTTTTCTGTACACCTGGGGCAAACCTCGCTAGTACTTAAACTCCTCAAAAAACTAAGACCCTGCTCTCTCTCCACTGATGATATATCTCCAGAATTTCTACAACTTGGCGCCACAACAATTGCTTATCCAGTTAGTATACTAATAAATTGTTCCATCACAGAGTCGTACATCCATTATCACCCCACTGCACAAAGGTGGCAACACCTTTGATCTCTCAAACTATTGACCTATTTCAATTCTCTCATTATCGAAAATCATAGAGAAATGTATACATGCCCAATTTCTAAAAGACCTCCTAAACCACAACCTACTCACAAACACCCAACCTACAGCACCACTACAGCCCTACTATCATTCACAGATATTGATGTTCATCGTGCATACAGCTGCAGTCATTACAGATGGGTACTCCTGCCGTCAGGCGGGTCCTCGGTCGGCCGAATTCCAAAGTCTAGGTCCGGCGTCTGTTGTCATCGCTTCTTCCCTGACATCAGTGCGACAGGGATATAAAAGAACCAGCCGACACCATTTTCTTCAGTCTTTCTTGCCACGCGGTGCCTGAAGCAGAAGCAGTTCGCAAGTGCCGGTCGGCCAGCTCCTGAGATTACGAAAAATTTGGAAACCTAAGTCTTCTTAAAAGCTAAGTACCCCATTGGAGAAACTTTTCTTGCCTCAGACCGATGTCAGACAAAGTTAATAATTGTATTTCTTGTGGGAAGCAAATACCGCATAAGGATTTCCATTCCCTCTGTATACCTTGTTTAGGCCCAGACCACGACATCTCGGTCTGTCGTTTTTGTGCTACATTCAACAAACGCACTATTAAGCGTCGGGCGGAGTTCGCCCAGCATTTTTTTGGGAAAGCATTTAACTATACTATGTCGTCGGATACTCCGACTCCGGTTTTGTCTAAAAAACACAAAGACAAGGACCGACACTCGAGGTCCGCGGCCTCCACCGACACCACGCCAAAGCCGACTACACGTGGTCCGGTTTTCAGCGAGGTGCCTACGCAGCCCCTGATTACCGACGACACATCTTTGGCAGTGTCTCCTGTACCCAAGGTCGCAGGCTCCTCGGCCCACACCCCGACTACAGATACCGAAGCCACTCTTGGCGTTAAAACACAGAATGTGGACAGGTCCACCTCCACTCAATGTGTCTTCAGACCTTCCTCTTCTCTCTCCATCAAGGCTTTCACCAAGTCTAAAGCAACCATGCACCCTAAGAGACCAGCTACACAGGGCCCATCTCCAGGCCCCATGCCTAAGAAACAGATGCTTAAAATGGCTGAGGATTTAATTACTCTAATCAGAGGTTCTCAGCCACCTCCGGACAAAAGGCCCAGAGTGGAGGAAGATTCCCCCTCCTCTGATCAGGGCTCCATTATTTCAGAACATTCTGATGATCAGGAACAGTCTTACTCCCCTTTTGAAGACTCTGATGCTGAGGAGTCTATTCCTTCTGTATCCCCCCCTGAGGATTACTCATTTGGGGAAACTTTGCATACCTTAAGGGAACACTTCCACTAGGAAGGCCAGGATTATTCAGATTCCAAGAAAAGGCTCAGGGAATTTCTTTTGTTACCCCAGCACAGGCCCCTGGCTATACCTCCTGTCTTGGACATCCTAGATGATGTTTACTCGGAGGCCTGCCTTAACCCGGACTCTCTACCTCCAGCTCCAGTTAAGCCTGACAGGTAGTACAGGGTTCCTGACTCACACCAATTTCTATACAAAAGCCATGCTGCTGACCTAGAAACCATCTCACAGGGGCCCAAGGGAGTTAAGGCCTCCATTGCCAAAAATCCATTGCCTTCCGAGAGAGATTCCAGATCCTTAGAAAGGTGGGGAAAAATGGTATATACCTCGGCTACCTTATCCATGAGGGCTTTAAACTGTCAGTTTCATATGCTAAAATATCAACAGTTTCTGTTATCTCAGTTGAAAAGTAAAATGTCACAACCTGAACAACCAGACTTGAAGGAGTTGCAGAATTTGATGCATAGTGCAGAACAAGTGGGTAAACATACCTTACAATGTGGTTTTGATGCTCTAGAGGCCTCATGTAGAGCTGCTGTTACAGGTTCAGTCATACGTAGGCATGCCTGTCTCAAGGAACAAGCCTTGCCTGATCATGTCAAAGCTAAATTACTAGACGCCCCTCTTCAAAAGGATGTACTATTTGGGGAAAATGCTGAGGAAGTATTACGGAAAATGGAGGAAAAGGCTAAATCAATGCAAACTGTGAAAGAATTTCTGCAGGTTCAACCCCCACGTTTTAGTAGAAATTTTCCTTCCAAGAACTGGTCCTTTCCTGCCACAGACAGACCCCAAAGAGGCAGATACAGGCGCCCGAGGGGCAGAGGACAATCACAACGATTGTACAGAGGCAGACAATGACAAGCTCCTACACAAAGAGGTGGCGAGGACAACTCGCAATCTTTCAGAAAGCAAACCCAATGACTTTCCCCTTTGCATGCCAACCAGGTCTCAAATGGCAGCCCCCTTAGGAGGAAAGCTGGCACTATTCTCAAAAAATTGGCATGTTGTCACAAAGGACAAATGGATCCTGGACATTATAAACAGAGGCTACAAATTCCATTTTCATACCCTTCCAAAAATGAGAGGCATGCCAAACCTGCCACACAATGAAAGGGCAGAGGCACAAAAGCAAATTTCAGATCTTATAAACATGAAAGCTATTCAAGAGGTACCTACACACGAAGAAGGTCAAGGTTTTTATTCCAGGCTATTCCTGGTGCCAAGGAAGGGAAAAGATTGGAGACCTATTTTGGATCTTTCCATCCTAAACACATTCCTACTCGTACCAAAATTCAAGATGCTCACTCTACAGCAACTTCTTCCCATGCTGGGCGAGGAGTCTTGGCTGGTAACATTGGACCTCAAGGAGGCATACCTGCATGTCCCAATCAGACAAAATTGCAGAAGATACCTCAGATTTCTTGCAGGTTCAACCCATTATCAATTCTCTGCATTGCCCTTTGGCTTATCTACTGCACCCAGAGTATTCACGAAATGCCTGGCATCAGTAATTGCCTACTGCAGACTTCAAGGGATACAAATATACCCTTATTTGGATGACTGCCTGATCCAAGCGGACAGCAAGCACATTCTTCTGAAACATCTGGCTTATGTAAAAATGTTATTAAACTCTCTGGGATACACAGTCAACAAAGAGAAATCAAGGCTGATACCCTCTCAGAAGATAATTTTCCTGGGTGCCAATTTGGACACAAACACCCAGATGGCCTACCTCACGCCAAAGAAGCAGGGGCAACTAATTCAGTATTTCAGAACACTGGCAAATTGCACCAGGCTGACTGCAAGGAAAATCCTGCAGGCTCTGGGATTCATGGCATCTTGCATCTTACTAATCCCATGTGCAAAGCTGCATATGAGAAAACTACAATGGTACCTAAAAAACGTATGGTCTCAACACAGACACAGTTTGGAAACAATAATACCACTAATTCCATGTCTGCAAATGGAATTTCTGTGGTGGGCTCAAGCATGTCAAACAAACACAGGTCTTCCATTCAGCAAGCCTCAAGCAAATCAAGTCATCACAACAGACGCCTCGGACTATGCCTGGGGGGCGCACATGACAGACTGGTGCATTCAGGGCAAATGGTCCCAAAAAGAAAAGCACCTTCACATCAGTCAAAAAGAAATGCTAGCAGTAATAAATGCTATTATAGCTTTCAAGGACCTTCTACAACCAGGTCAACTATTGATAAGAGCGGACAACACCACAGTTATGTGGTACATAAACAAGCAGGGAGGAACACATTCTTATCCCCTATGCAGACTGGCCATGTCACTTTGGAACATGGCCATGGACTTACAAATGGAACTACAAGCACAGTACTTGCCAGGCAAGGAAAACACGCTGGCAGACAACCTAAGCAGAAATATGACAGATCCACACGAATGGAAGTTGCATCCAAAAGTTTTTACAGAAATAATCCAAGAATGGGGAAGGCCAGACATAGATCTCTTTGCCTCCCACAAAAATCATCAATTGACAAAATTCTGCTCAAGGATCTTTCATCCAAAGGCCTGGAGAGTGGACGCTCTCTCTTTCAGTTGGACATCAATGACAGTTTATGCCTTCCCGCCTCTTCCTCTGCTGCCCAAAGTCCTATTGAAGACCAGAGCAGACAGACCAAAGATTATCCTCATTGCTCCGGACTGGCCAAGGCAACACTGGTACCCACTCCTGAGGAGCCTGATGCATTCCCCACCATGGACCCTGCCTCTAATGCCTCTTTTTCTGACTCAGCACAGCTTCAAAACTCTTCACAGTCAACTAAAAACACTCAATCTAGCCGCATGGAAGATTCCTTAGCATCACAGCAGGCCCTACTCTCCAAGGAGGTGCAGGATGTCATTTTGGAGGCCAGAAGGCCATCAGCTAGAAAAGCTTACTCCGCAAAATGGAAACGTTTTTGTGTCTGGAATGAGAAAAAGGGCCAGAACCCTGGAAAACTGAATTTACCTCAAATACTACAATATTTGGCTGAACTGCTAAGCATTGGACTTTCATTCTCCTCCATCAAAATCCATGCCTCAGCCATTTCTGCAGAATACAACACTGATCCACCTTTATTCTCTCACCCTCTATTAAGACAGTTCCTCAGAGGGACTAAGAATTTAAGACCTCCAAGGAAACAACCAATACCTGCTTGGGATCTTAATTTCATTCTGGAAAAACTGACTTTGTATCCTTTTGAGCCAGCTGCCTCATCAGATTTGCAATATTTGTCCTGGAAAACAGCTTTCCTTCTGGCTATCACTTCAGCTCGTAGAGTTTCAGAAATACAGGCTCTCATGGCGGTCCAGCCTTTTATCATCTTCCATCAGGACAGAGTTTCCTTACGAACCAACCCGTCCTTTATGCCTAAAGTGGTATCCAGGGTAGCTTTAAATCAGGCCATACATTTACCTACTTTTTATCCTAATCCTCAAAACAAAGGGGAGAGATTACTACATTCCTTGAACATCCACAGGCAACTGCATTATTATCTGGACAGAACAAAACCTTTCAGAAAATCAGAACAGCTCTTTGTGGCCTATGCGGTAGGAGCTCAAGGAAAGCCAATTTCCAAACAGACAATCTCAAAATGGATAGCCCACTGCATACGCTTTTGCTATTCCTTTCATGGCAAAACTGTACCTACAGGCATTAGAACTCATTCCACCAGGGCCACAGCCACCTCTGCAGCCTTCCTCAGAGGAGTTCCTACCAAGGATATTTTGGAAGCAGCCACTTGGAGTTCTGTGCATACCTTCTCCAAGCACTACAACCTGCCATTATACTCCAAATCCAGAGCAGGCTTTGCCACTGCAGTCTTGCAGGGCATTTTGGCTCCTCCTAGTTCCACCTAGTGCCTACCACCCCTTTCTTAGCTTTGGGATTCTACCCATCTGTAATGACTGCAGCTGTATGCACGATGAACATAGTACAGTTTTGTACCTACCATAAATGTAGATGTTCGAGTGCTAATACAGCTGCAGTCCAGGTTTCCCTCCCTCCTTCCCCTCTAGGGGTATTCTTTTATGGTGTATTTGCTTGCAACTACTGTTTTTTGATTAATTTGCATTGCATTATTACATAATTATATATATATTGCCTTCCTTCTGGGGGCACCTGACATCTGGGGCAAGAAAAACTGAAGAAAATGGCGTCGGCTGGTTCTTTTATATCCCTGTCGCACTGACGTCAGGGAAGAAGCGACGACAACCGACGCTGGACCTAGACTTTGGAATTCGGCCAACCGAGGACCCGCCTGACGGCAGGCGAACCCATCTGTAATGACTGCAGCTGTATTAGCACTCGAACATCTACATTTATGGTAGGTACAAAACTGTACTTTTTTAAAGCCTTGGATGCAAACCTTATCACTTCTGTGATCCTATTAGATCTGTCCAAGACTTTTGACATAGTATCACACACCAAATTGCTGCAAAAACTAGAAGTCATAGGCTGCTCCCCTAATCCACTTATTTGGTTTTCAAGCTATTTACAAAATAGGAAACCAGCTGTAAAATGGCAAACTTGACTCTCAGACCATCTTGACAATAATACAGGAGTTCCCCAAGGCTCAATTCTAGGACCACTTCTCATTAATATATTCATAAACGATCTCCACAAAGCATGCCTACAAAGCAACTTTGTCCAGTATGCTGATGACTCCACCATAATCTCCACCTCTAGTAACTTATCCAACCTAGAAAAGATCACACAATCCACTTTTACATCCATTGAAGCATGGTTAACTGATGCCCAACAATTATTGAACCGTAAAAAAATCAAAACTGTTATTTTCATTAAAAGCACTAGACTCTGATTTCAAAATTCTCTTAGAACAACACAATTATAGACCAGGTCAAAACAGCAAAACTACTAGGAATAACAATTGATGACAAACTCACCTTTAAATCCCATATTTTGAATACAATAAAAAAGACCCACTTCAAGCTGGGTGAATTCTACCATCACAAACTTTACTTCAACAAACCTACAAAAATAAAGCTTGCAAACACACTACTAATTCCATCCCTCCTCTATTGTAGTCCAATTTTCACAAATCTTCATACATCGCTGAAAAATAAACTTGAATCGTGCTACTACAAAATAGCAAAATTTGCCTCAGGAATGTCCAACCAATCACATCACTACACTCAACTCACTCTTGCCCATAAAATCATTTACAAACCTTATAACTGCCCATCACTCCAGCCTGTCCTACAGACCTTTGTCCCAGCATGTAAATTTCGTTCCTCACATAAGCAGCTTTTATGTATGGCCAAACCCAACAAGAAAACCGGACAGAGCCTATATTCTTATAAGATTACTAAGCGCTGGAACAACCTACCTCCCTACATCACTCAGCTAGACTCCTTAAATACCTTCAAAGCTAAACTAAAGTCTCATTATCTTAATAATCGCATCTGCACCTGTTTAAATCATCAAAAACCACCATAATTCCATAATAACCCCAGTCCTAATCTTCCTCCACTGCCTTCTTTCTCTTTTTGTTGCTGTGCAAACAAATTGTCATAAACTACCGCTCAATACCATTATCTCTACTTGCATACCTCCAAGTCACCGTGTCTTAGCTGCCGTCCTTTTTCACCTTCATGTCATCACTTACATCCAACTGTCTAACTTCACCCCTTTTTTCCTCCCTCTTCCAAGTTAAATGTGAAACAGGCCAATTATCTTTGCATTGTATTTGACCTTTCACCATTTTTTTTTTATTTCCTTTAAAGCGATATGTATCAGTCTACTGCATTAACTTTGTCTATTGTATTTAATATTACTATTATCTGTATAATTTGTCTTGAAAATGTTTACTTGCTATGTTATGTGGGGCTTTCCCCCTGGGCCTCCACTGAAAATGGGTCTTTGATCTAGTGGACTTTCCTGGTCAACAAATGTCAATAAATAAATCTAATCATATATCTAATTCACATTTTTCCCATTTATTCACTAATTTCACATTGTTGCTGATTTTCATGATCTCTCATCAGTGTTCTCTGGTTCAAGTCCAAATTACTCCCGAATTTTCTAATCAGCTGCTTGACTTTTTTCTGTTCTTCAAGCATTTGCCTTTGCAACAATGTGAAAGGTTTTACTGACCGTCTCTTCATGAGATTTGTTACCTAATCTGCTCACTTTCAGATCCTTCGGTGAATATGACAGTTGCTTCTGTTAAACACTACATTGCTAGTGTCTGCAAGGGAGGTGGTAGCACTCCCACCATCTCCTAATAAAGTCATATAGTTACAGTAGAAGTTCTAACATTATTTCCTGCCACTTAAAAAAATGAGATAAAAACCTTAGTAGCCATATTTCAAGCACAGTAAAGAAGGATTTGTACAATACTTCAACACCCCCAGCAGAACATCTCTTGCACACAGGTAACACCACCAATCTTCTGTTCATTTGTTACTACTCTGCTATACCCCATGTACTATGAGCAGATAGCTATGGAGGGTGTTAAAATGCCCTCTGTCAGTTTAGGTAGCTTACATAACAAAAGTGCTTTCTCTTGAGCATGGCTCTAACATCATAGCCCTAACGTACTCGAGATGTGTGATTGGTGGCTTAAACCAACTGACATTGTTGCCTTGGGCTCTGTCTTACAGATATAGTATATTTCAAAGCCAGTGACCTGACAGAAGTAATGGGGTATAATGCTGCTATCTAAACTCCATATCAGCAGTATGGTAAATACTACATCCCCTAACATTAGTGATCATGAGATGGACCAGTTCACTTTTAAACATCAAATATCTTATTGTTTACAGACATTGTCTTGTACATCAGCCACCTAGCCTAGATCTTGTCAAGCTATTCCTCATCTTACAATGCAAAAATGACCTGCTTGTAAGATACCTAAATTTACAGTAGAAGGGAAAAAAACAACTTCCTTCTCTGTGCCATAGTAGCAGAACAAGTCCTTACATAACTTTACTGAATCTACCAGGCAAAATCCTGTTAGAGGGAAACGCACAAACCTTGGTTGGTTTTGTATCAATTACCTTTAAATTGTAAGACAATGGTGGTAACAGTCATTGTATCATTACAGCCATATATTTAGCTAAAAGGCAGAATCTCTGGTGGAAATTTGCCTCCTAATTTGATTTTCACTAACTGTCCAGAGATACACTTGTGGATTGTATTGAATGCATTACATGGTGATTTGTAATCTTACACAGTAATTCATTACAGCTCTAGAACTCATCCTTAATATGGTGATACTCCTTCACAGAAACATACTTTAACTACAAAACAAAAGGAATAGGCAGCAACCCCACACAGTGGATTACTGTTTGAATCATGCAGACCTTTGCATTCCATAAAAACACCTGACTGTTAGGCAGAGTAGGACTACTGCTTGCTGTCGGTCAGTGTAAGAAATTAACCAGTATGCCAAAGTATAGTTTCTGAAAGAGAGAACGGGCTTCTTGCTTCGCAGTCCTAGAAATCTATAGTTCTGCAAGTAGGACCAAAACCTCTCTTTTTTCTCTCTTTGAACATAGGGTACTTCTGTCAAAACCAGGATATATATCTGAAGTGTTTGCACACCTGTTTGTCTCTAAGTTTAGTACCACCCAATCACCTGATTTAAGTAGTAGACCATAGTGCTAAAATCATATTTGGCTTCACAAGGGGTTTCCAGTTCACCACTGTCACTTTACCATAGTAGAAACAAGACTCTCAGTAGAAAAAACACTTTAATACAAGGAGCAGAGCTTTCGGAATCAATCCTTCATCAATACTAAAATTACAAATGCAATTGCACAATATATATAGGTCAGGATGTGATTTTGGACTTTAATAAGTCTTTACAGTTGTTGGAAAGGAAAACCAGTACATTTAAGCGTCTGCAGTGGCAGCGCTTTAGTTTCCTTGCCTACATTGATAAAGGTATTGTTCCAAGAGGGCTGAGAATCCTTAAAATGCCCTCATATGGGAATACTTACCCTGAGCTTCTTAAAAAATGGCAGCAGTTGAATATCAAACTGGGAATAGACTATATGTGTCTTATGAACGATTACTTCCTGGCCATTGAGGAAGAACTTAAGAAGGAGATTGTGGTGCTAGAGAATGAGTTGCCTGCTTTTATAAGTTTATCTGAAAACTATGAGCGTATGGTAGAAAGAATGCAGCTACTTGATTCCAGGATGGAAGCTACCAAAAAGCGTAACTCCTTCGTGACATAAACGACTTCACGATAGGTAATATATTCTCTTGGCCTCGAGAAGGCAACTACAAATATAGCAGAAGTAACACTACAGCTTCTAAATATGTTGATGGTGATAGAATGGACTCCCTTGATGATTTTGGCTCAAAAATCGTCCGATTAGACCAAGGGAGCACTGAACTGAAAGTTTCCACCCCTTCTCAGCATGGAGCAGATGGTTCTGCTCGCCCTACGTCCGCTACGTCAGTAGGAGGCAACGCAAGCTCCTCAGAAAGCTCCTTAGAGGGCAGACATGCTTCTGCTTCCTACGATAACGTGCATAGTGCATTTAACAAGAAAACGCCACAAATGCAACAGACTAAGATTAATTTCTCTAACAAACGCTTTTCGTTAGAGCAACCAGAAATAATTAAGGAGCGTGTTACCAACCAGAGGGATTCGTCGAATACACGCATTGGAGTACCTAATAAAACAAATAAAAGAAAACTGGATAGCCCTTTAGGCACAGGCAAAGTCAGTCGGAAGTTTCCAGAGGTACGTTGAACCTTTCAGACTTTACTTTGCAAGAGACTCACTATTCTGTCTTATCAAAAGGGTTAAACTTTATTCCTACCTGTGGGGATGATTTGGTTTTGGCGCTAACGGACCTCAAGAAGTTTACCAGATTGTTAAACTTAAAACTTTTATTTGGTAATGCACAGACAATAACTAGAGGCTGTAGACACCTTAGTACTTATATTCCTATTAATGTACCAGTTGTCAAAGCATTTTATGATGTTTGTGAAGTTCAAATAAGGCAATTATATCATGAGAATGCCAATAATTACAGTAAGAAGCATTTTAATCTGACTTATGAAGAATTCAAAGCATATAGGGAATTACAGTCTGATACAAGTATTGTTATTAAGCAGGCTGACAAGGGGGGAGCAGTGGTACTTATGAATAGAGATAAGTATTTTATAGCTATGTCTAGTTTGCTCACGGATGAGGCTGCATTTAAAAAAATTACTTGTATGGATGTAAAAAAATGCATCTCATATGTGAATATGGTAATTTATGATTTACAACTTCAGGGTGACATAGACTTAGACTTATTTAATTACTTGACTGTTCCTTGTCCGGTTTACCCACAGCTATATGGGATTCCTAAGATTCACAAATCCCTAACTGATCCACCAATGAGGCCCATCGTTTTGGGAGCTGGTTGGGTAACCAAGCCACTTTCAGTTTATTTACATGAACAGCTTCAACCATACCTCACTGAATGTGATTCTATTTTACGTGACACTATTGATTTTGTTCAAAAACTAAAGTTGTGGTATGATGTAGACAAGCCTTCCCTGGCGTTGAGGAGGCATTACTTGGTAACTTTGGACATTGTGTCTCTGTTCCCGGTCATCCCAACTGATATTGGTTTAGACCTATTAAGGGAATTTCTGGCTTATTGTCCCAATCCAAATTTCCATAATATTGAAAGAATATGTACACTTATGGATGTGGTTTTGAGAAATAATGTTTTTCTCCTTAATGAGTCTCTATATCTTCAGCTGACAGGGGTGGCTATGGGTACCTCCGTAGCAAATACGTATGCCAATTTAGTATTGTATCAATGGGAAAGGAAACACCTGTTCAGTGACCTAAATCCATTTAAAGATAATACTAATTTTTTTCAACACTTTGTGGATGACTGTTTTTTGGTATGGGGAGGTACACTGAATGATTTGGATGATTTTATGGTATATATCAACTCAGCATCTTCCTTTTTGAAGTTTAAGATGTGTTATTCTGAAACTGCCATCACTTTTTTGGATACCAATTTGACTCTTGGGGGTGATTCTCTACAAACAAGCCTACATAGAAAGGATGTATGTGCAGGAAGATATACTCATGCTAGTAGCATGCATGCACCACACATCTTCAAAGGCACAGTTAGATCCCAGTTCTGCAGAGTTAGTAGGTTTAATACTGATGACCTCTGCTTTTCTGAACAGTTGGACGAGATGATAGCTGACTTCACCCACAGTGGGTATGATTATACCCTCTTGGATGACGAGAAATTGAAAATGCTGGAGGAGAGAAAAATAAGGCTGGCCCCCGTCCTTCTGACCAGTGCCATAGAGACACAAGACAGTGGTCTGCCTAATCCATCTAGACAAGATAGAGTAGAGATAAGATATGTTACTTCGTTTAGTACTAGGTCCCCTTCCATTAAACATATTATTTTTAAGAACTGGCTAATCTTAATGGCATCCGATGAATTGAAGGCTATATTGGGAAATACTCCTTACTTTGCATATAGGAATATGAGAACCCTTAAAAGTGCCCTTTGTTACAAAGACTTCCCTACTAATAATAAGATACAACAGTTTAGTAGTGTAGGTACACGAAAATGCTTTAACTGCTCATGTTGTGATGATATTGATGATGAGCATTTAGGTACGTTTGAACATCCAGTAAATAAGAAAATGTTTAAGTTTAATGTAGCAGCAACATGTGTAACAACTCATGTGGTCTATTTAGCCTCCTGCGTAGCATGTGATTCCTTCTATGTAGGCAAAACCATACGTAAGCTTAAAGAAAGGATCACAGAACATAAATCTGAAATCAGGAGATGTGTGGATACCAATGCTTTATATAGACACAGACTGCACTCTGGTCAACAGCATTTGTTTAAGTTTCAGGCCATAGATCATGTACAATCCTCTCCTAGAGGTGGGGATATGAATAATAAACTAGAGATTAAAGAATATAGCTGGATAGTTAGGTTAGCAAGTGATGTAGCCCCTGGTTTAAACAGCATGGTTAGTCTCAAACCAGTTTTAGTCAAGTTGAGCAAATCTAGATTATGAGGCTCATTGTTTTTCATTTGATACATATATCCTTGTATAGTATATGTTTTTTATATATGTTTTTTTAAACATATTTTTTAAACATTTTTTTATATATATTGTTTATATATGTTGCTTTATAAGAGCTTTAAATCTATGTTACATTGTCTATGTGATGTTTGAACTAGGTCATGTGATTTTTTGGCTGTCGGTCATGTGACATTTTAGACCTATATATATTGTGCAATTGCATTTGTAATTTTAGTATTGATGAAGGATTGATTCCGAAAGCTCTGCTCCTTCTATTAAAGTGTTTTTTCTACTGAGAGTCTTGTTTCGTCTATTGGACAGTTGGCGTTTGTTTTTTGGACTTTTACCATAGTAGATCATTGCTTGAAATACATTGTATGCTTTAGTCATGCTGAACTTGGTATATTTTTCAAAAATTTTCAGAGCATGCAGTACTTTTCCTGCAGTTCCATTTAGACACGTCATTAATGCTTTCTTGTCTACAGGTGCCATTCTTGAGCTCTGGAAAGTCATAGATGCAATATATATTCCAGATATGGCTCGGACAGCAAGCCAAAGTGAGGCAGGCCTGTTGAGCTATTATCTCCACTGTTTGAAATGCTGCTACTGAATGGTTAAATCCCGGTCCTGATTCTAATAGCCTGTCATGCAGCCAGCAGTGTTGTTTTAGGAAAAGTCACATTTCCGTTACTGTGCTTTGCACCCTCATTGACGATGTATTTTGGTCAGTAGAAGCCAGGCACCTCATGGGAATGGGTCTCCTATGATGTTTCCAAGGTTTTGGATTGAGTTAGCCATGGTTTTGCCCTTCTGCTATAATCTGGTTATCAGACTACTTTGGAAAAACTGTACTTTAAAATAACAACTGAT
Source organism: Protopterus annectens (assembly GCF_019279795.1). NCBI lineage: Eukaryota > Metazoa > Chordata > Ceratodontiformes > Protopteridae > Protopterus > Protopterus annectens. The sequence continues at coordinate 1,360,330,604 of NC_056725.1, forward strand.
TAGGGCTAGTCTCATAGTTGTAATCAGTAAAGTGGGTTGTCACCCAGAGCTCTGCCCTGCGACAGCTTTTATTTACTCTGTTCATAAATGTAGTCACAGCTTCCATATTCAACTGAAATGTGCCTCTTATGCTGATGCTATGATCACTTCAGCCTCTGGAAACTCCATTCAGGTAATTACAACTGCTCTTATGAATAGCACAGTTATGCCATGCTCTAAAACAAATAGGCCTAACACTCAACCTTAATAAAACTGAAACTATGCTTTTTTGAACTTTGAAGCACATTGGTTTGGCCAAAGAAAATTGGATTGTCCCTGCTTCAGATGGAAATCCTTTGGGAAATGCTCCAACATGAAAATGCTTAATCTTGCAAGACCTTTCACTTTTCTTTTGCAATTCACATACATTAGCCAAAGAGTACAATATCAGACTGTTGCAGACCTGTTGTACTGTCATCAACCTTCTCATTAAAACAGTCTGGTTTGGAAGGGTGGTGCTTCCTACACTCCGATATAGTACCCTCATTTTGGAACCGACTCATATTGCAATGTACAGAAGCTTCAAATGTTGCAAATTAAAAGCTGCAGATCCAGGAATAGGCCTATTTTATCTTTGTCCGCAAAGCAGGGTGGCTACTCACTAAGTAGAAATTTGTCCCCCTCCTCCTCCTAAGTAACTGTCAAAACTTTCCAGTGAATTCTGATATCATCATTATATCATTATCTATGTCTTTTTTTTTTTTTTGAAGTGTTACTGTGAAAGGAATGCCGCGGTGGCATGGCAGTAGCGTTGTTACCTCACAGCAAGAGGTTCTCCCGTTCGATTCTCGGCATGGCTTGGGAGTGCCTTCTGTGTGGAGTCTGTATGTCCTCCCCATGGTTGGGTAGCATTCGAAAGGCATGCGTGCGTAAATGGGCGTGCCTTCGTTGAAGGTTGGGCGTTGAGCTGGCACCTCGGCGTTTCGTAAAAATCTACTGCCAATCATTAGCAGACCGGAGTTCCGCTGTGGCGACCCCTTACCGGGAAAAAGCCGAAAGACAAACAACAACTGTGAAAGGATAATTAAAAATGTTATTTATTTATTTACTTATTTATTTATCTTTTAGGTGATTCTGATCACAACTCATTACATTTCAAAACACTCACTGATGAGCACAAACTTTTCCCAGGAAAGCAAAAGTGTGACTATTGTTTACTTAATTATCACAAAAGTAATGGATCATTAATCCTTGGATGAGCTAGAACTGTTATTGATGATGAATGTAATATTACAAAGACCTGGCTACCTTATTTTTGGAAAATTAAATTAATCAAATTATGCAAAAAGAAAAGCCATGTTTTTCAACGATATAGAAAATACTGAATGCATAAACAAACCAAAATTTAACAAGATTTGTAAAGATTCCAAATTTATGGCTTGGCTTGAAAAAAATAAATTTGAGACAAAACTGGTTGGCAGTAATCAGAATAGTAAATTATGCTATCTATTTACTAACTCAAGTTAAACAATCGATATAGTCTGTAATATGGAAGGAAAGACATTAGCTGAACCTAAACAGATTGCAGAAGCATTTTACCTCTCTATTCTAAATGATCCGTACTCGGGCTTATCGTCACCTACTGCAAATTCAGTTGTAATGCAGAAGGGCATTGTCAGATTATTTCAAACTTCCTTATTAATAATTCATTGAAAACATGTATGAAAACATCTGTGGGATCTGACAGCATTTATACAGTACTAATTGCTAATATTTAAAATGTTCTAGTTCTGTATTTTATATTTAACAGACGTCCATCTAACGTTGTTGTCCCTTAGTCTTGAAAAAAGCCTACTGTTACATCTGTGTTTTAAAAAAAAGTAATAAACTTGAGATAAAAAATGATAGAGCAATTAGCCTCACAATGATAACAGATATATGTTTCAAAGATGTCTAATCCATCTTTTAAATGGTTCACTTAGCGGTTCATGTTCTACTAACATTAAATCAACATGATTTCACTACAAGTAGACCTATTTTCACTAGTCTAGTTTAATTTTTGACCAGGTTAGCCTTGCTATGAATATGGGATACTCTACTGGTGTTATCCTTTTAAGACCTTACTAAAGCTTTAGACACTTTAACTCATTCTAAAATACATAAAGCATTAGAATTATACAAATGTAATCCTCACTTGATTAAGTGGATCAGAACTAGGTTGTAGGACGGTCTTAATGTGTAACAATAGAAGGAGTCCATTCTAGCTACTTGCCAACATTTTGGTGGCTCCTCAGGGCTCACTTTCGGGTCTTTTGATTTTTTGATACTACACTTGCATGTAAATCATGCATGACTAATAAGTATACAGATTATTACAAAGATGGATATGTTGCATTATGTAAGTGTGACATAAATGCAACAAACAGATATTTAAAGGACATTACTGATTGGGCAAAAAATGGTGTTCATTTCAGTGAAAATAAATGTAAAACTGCTTTATTTTGGCAGACAAGTGCTAAGACATACAATAACTCTAAGTGGACCCTTTTCTGAATACACATATGAATGTAAAGATACTGGCATCAACATAGTAGTTAATAAATTTTCATTGGAGAAGCATGCTAATAACATAGAATCTGAAGTAGGAGATTCATTTGTCTGCAACCTGTGGGTTATGGATCCGATATCGGATCCGAACCGGCATGGTTAACCAGCTATGGATCCAAGCTCTCAGCTCCTCCCCTCACCCATAATGCCCTGCTCTCCCTACATGACCTCAGATCTAGTTTGCCGCGCTGGTGACCAGATTGGTGTTCTTAAGCTCTTCAACTAAGTGTATTTTTCAAGTGTTTAGAGAGTTAAATTTTGAATTTTTGTGTGAAAGTTGTGTGAAAGTTTAGGTTTCCCTTTTACTTAATTATACTTTTTTAGTGTTTTCATTTTAATTTTACTTATTTCCCTCCCCTCGCTGGTAGCGTAGTGTGTGTTTGGGCCTGTTGTGTGGTTTAGTTACTTTTACTTTTACCTTTAGTTTAAGTAACTTTTAGTACTTTGGGATGTCTGAACAACCCAAAGCTGTGTTCTCTAAGTGCTCCAAGTGTGGCCATAAGCTTTCCCCTGCTGATGGCCACACTCGGTGCGTTAGATGCCTTGGGGTTGAACACCTCACTTCTGGATGTTCCATTTGTGCCGGGTTCAACCCCAGGGCATTGAAGGAGCGGAGGTCCAAGCTTGTCTTGGCGGGTCTTTTGCCCCCGGACTCGGCTCCGGCCTCCGCTCCTTCGGGGGTAACCGTTTCTACGGTTGTCTCCTCTCCGGCTCCCTCTCCTCCTCCTGGGACTCAACCTCCCTGTAGTGGTTCGGAGGAGAGGGAAGCTAGAAAGAAGGACCGGAGGGAGAAGCACCATAAGCGGCGGGCCGAGACCTCTGTTTCGGCCCCGCCAGCCAAGCGGGCTTCTCCTCCGGCCTCCTTGTCTGCTGGTTCTCCCCCTCCTCGACTCCGGTCACCTGTGTGTTTTTCACCGGGACCTGAGGAGGAGGAGACCCGATCTCCGTCGAGGCTATCCAGGAGGCACTCTAGGCCTACCTCGGTAGCCTCGTCGAGATCGACCTATAGCCTGTCAGACGCTGATCTGGACCGGATGATGAGAAGGTTCATCCAGGCCCAGATGCAGATGGGAGTGCTCTTGCCTCCCCTCTGGGGAGCTCGACCCTTTCTTGAAACCAATTGCTCCTTCTCCGACCCGCTACCGGGTTCGGAGCAGTTGAGCCGAGCAGCCGGGCCGGGGTGGGTTGGCGCCGATAGTACTTGGTACCGGATCCGACCCTGCCCTCGAGTGCCGGATCCGACCTCGGAGCCTGGATCCGAGCCGGATCCGGGGGGATCAGTGCTCCTTCGGCGCCGTCTGTGTCGGAGCGCACTGTCCCTTCGGATCCGAGCACTTCGGCGCCGGCTCCGATCCACTCCTCGGATCCGAGGGGGAGCCGATTGTCGGATCCTTTGGTCAAGGTCGGCTCCCCTTCGGCTTTTGATGTAGTGGAGAGGGCCCTGTTGAGGGTCTCCGGACCCCGGCACTTGCTTCGGCTCCGTCCCGTGCTCCATCTGCACTGGGTCAGGCTTCCACCATCCGGCCCTTGGGATAGCCCACTCCTTTGCCCCAAGCTGTTCCCCTGGAACAGGTCACTGTTTGCGAGGAGTCCTCTGACAGCCCCCCGGAGGATGTTCCCCGCAAACATACGTGCAAAAGGAGGCACATTGACTCCCGAGTCTCTCACAGAAGACACGGACTTGGAGGAAGGGAAGGCTCCCAAGATCACCCCGAGGATGTCTCATTTGGAGACATCATGGAAATGCTCCGCATAAGGGGTGGTCTGCCCCAAGTCTTCCTCGGACGAGTCCGTGTTCTTGGAGGCATTTGAAGCGGGCCCGTCTACCTCTTGGGTGTCCCCTCCTGCCGACCCCCTGGTGGACCTCATTACCACCAGGGCGTGGAAGGAACCGGACACCGTGGAGCCAATGCCAAAAGGCCGACCGTATTCTCAGTCCCCGGCTGACCGTGCCCATTGGAGTAAGGGGCCTCCGGTAGATGCCATGTTGACGGCGGCCACCAAGAGGGAACTTGCTCAGGAGAGTCCCTCAGTCCATCCCCCGAGCAAGGAGTCTCGGATGATGGACTGCTTGGGGAAGCGGATGTTTAGTTCAGCAACCTTCTCAGTGAGGGCGCTGAACTACCTGGCACATGTGATTAGGATGCAGCGCGATCTTATAAAAGAATACGCTGCATCCCCCCCCAGAGTCCATGTCGGAGGAGGACAAAGTACTGCACTCCACCCGTATGGCCACTCTCAGGTCCGTCACTAATACCTCTATGCGGCTACTGTCCCATGCTACGGAAGGTGCCACTAGAGCCGCAGGGGCAGGCCTAGTTACTAGACGTCAGGCCTGGCTCCGTCATTGCGATTTCTCGGAGCCCTTCAAGGCGTCATTTGCGAACGCCCCTTTCGATGGTTCTGCCCTCTTTGGCAAAACTGTTCGTGACACTTTGACCCAGAGCGAGAAGGACGGGAAGACGCTGTCTGCCACATACTAATGGACAGGCGCTCCAGGAGGTTTCTCCGCTTCCGGCTGGGAGCCAGTCACTACCAATTCCGGGTCCTTCCCTTTGGTCTCACCACAGCCCCCAGGGTGTTCACCAAAGTATTAGCAGTGGTAGCGGCCCACCTGAAGCTTCAGGGGGTGCAGGTCTTTCCTTACCTGGACGACTGGCTTCTCACCGCCCCAACAAGGCATCTACTTCTCTTGGCGCGAGACTCCTTTCTCCATCTTGCTCCACGCCTGGGCATCACAATAAACACAAAAAAATCCAACCTAGCACCCACGCAGCTCATAGATTTTATAGGTGCCAGGTTAGACATGAGGAGATTGAGAGCCTTCCTCACAGCGGACAGAGTGCAAAGCCTACAGCTCCAGGTGCGGGCCATTCTCCACTCAAGCTCAGTTCCGGCGGAGTTGGTCCTGAGGGCCCTAGGGTCCATGGCGGCAGCGATAGCGCTTCTTCCTCTCGCCAGGTTCAATATGCGTATCCTTCAATGGACACTCATGGTTCAGTGGTCGTATCTTGCTCTTCCTATGCATCATCCCATTGCGATCAACAAAGCGTGCAGGCGGTCCCTCCTGTGGTGGCTACACTCTCCAGATCTCCACGGAGGCCGCCCCTTTTGTGCCTCTGCCCCTCTCGCCACGTTGACCACGGACGCCTCCCGCCTCGGGGGGGGGGGGGGCATTTTGCAGGCCGGACGGTCCAAGGCACGTGGGACGATTCAGAGACCTCACTGCATATCAATGTTCTAGAGATGAGAGCAGTGCTCTTAGCGTTGCTAGCACTTCAGGCCTTTCTTCCCTTGGGAACAATTGCGATTCAATCAGACAACATGTCTGTTGTCTGGTATATCAACAAACAGGGAGGAACCAGGTCTTACCCCCTTTGTCGAGAAGCCATGAGAGTGTGGGAATGGGCAATCTCCACCAACCGCTTTCTCATAGCAACGCATATTCCGGGTCGGTCCAACATCCTGGTGGACAAACTCAGTCGCACCATTCTCACCCCCTACGAGTGGTCTCTCAATACTCAGGTAGTGGAACGCATCTTCGCACAGTGGGGAACTCCTTGTTACGATCTTTTTGCGTCTCCCTCAAACACCAAATGCGACAGTTTTTTCGCTCTGATACCTCCTCCCGGAGGTTCCCCAAGAGACGCTCTGGTGCATGCTTGGCCACCCGGTCTTCTTTATGCTTATCCCCCCTTGCCTCTGATGCTCCAAGTTCTTCAGAAAGCCTCTCGGTTGGGGTGCAGAATGATCCTCATTGCTCCATTTTGGCCTCGACAGATCTGGTTCCCCTTCCTAAGGTCTCACTCAGTGAATCCTCCTTGGATTCTAGATCCCATTCCGGATCTGATATCTCATCCATCCCACTTATCTCCTCCGAACCTGGACAACCTGAAGCTGACCGCTTGGCTGCTCCAGTTCCACTCCTGATCAGGACTCCCGGTATTTCGTCCCCTGTTAAGGCCATCCTGGTGGCAGCTCATAAGCCATCCACTAGGAAAGTCTACAGTAGCAAGTGGAAACGGTTCTCTTTGTGGGCGGAGCGGCAAGGCCTAAACCCCTTCACAGTTCTCTCCCTTTGGTGCTTGACTTCTTAACCACTCTTTTTAATGATGGTGCCAGCAGTTCCACGGTCAAAGTACAACTTGCGGCAATTTCTCATTATCACATTGGTCATGACTCCAGTCCACTGATGTCTGCCAAATTGTGTAAGATTTTCCTTAAAGGTACTTTTCTTCTCAGGCCCCCTATAAAGCAAGCTGTTCCTCCTTGGGACCTTTCCTTAGTTCTTCAGGCCTTGACCGCCCCCCCCCCCTTCGAACCGGCGGCTACGGTAGATCTCAAATTCTTATCTTTCAAGACCGCCTTCTTAGTAGCCATTACTTCGGCCAAGAGAGTCTCAGAGCTTCAAGCATTATCAGCTAAACCTCCTTACTTGGTGTTTCATCCGGACCGTGTTTTTACCTCAGACCAACCCGTCTTTTCGTCCTAAGGTAGCTTCTGAAGCAAACATGAATCAATCCATTAACCTCCCTGTTTTCTTCCCTAAATATCAAAACAAGGGTGAATACAAGCTTCACTCCTTAGACGTTCACAGGCAACTTTGATTTTATCTAATCAGGATGGCTGGTCATAGGCAATCCGACCAGTTGTTCATTTCCTTTGCTAAATTTAATTTGGGCAAGCCAATTTCCAAAGTCTCATTATCTCGCTGGATTTCACAATGTATCTTACTAGCTTATCAAGCTTCGGGAAGGCCCGCACCGGAGGGTGTACATGCCCATTCAACCCGGTCAGTCTCTACCTCAGCAGCCTTTAAGGCTAGGATTCCTCTAGATGATATTTGTGCAGCAGCCACGTGGGCTTCATCTCATACCTTTATTTCCTACTACAAGTTGGATCTTACATCTAGGGGTAGAGCATCCTTTGGCTGCGCGGTGCTCCGGAATATCCTTCCATGATGGCCGCCCAAGATTCAGGTAGCTGGGGACTCTGTCCCACAGGTTGCAGACAAATGAATCTCCTACTTCAGATTTAGAAGTTATGTACTCACCATAACGTTCCATCTGAGTAGGTGTATTCATTTGTCTGCAACCATCCCGCCCTCCTATCCCCCTGGCCTTTCAGTTTCCTGCATATGTTGTGTTACCCTTTTCAGGGTATTTATGCTGTTGGCAAACTCGATCTGAGGTCATGTAGGGAGAGCAGGGCATTATGGGTGAGGGGAGGAGCTGAGAGCTTGGATCCATAGCTGGTTAACCATGCCGGTTCGGATCCGATATCGGATCCATAACCCACAGGTTGCAGACAAATGAATACACCTACTCAGATGGAACGTTATGGTGAGTACATAACTTCTAATTATGAGCGAGTTGCCAATCATAGCCCGCTTATGTGTTCAAGACATGGATGCCATGAATACATAAAACAGGGTTATAATCGGTGAGACAATCATAATTCGTTGCAGTACATGGAGCTTTATCTGTTCCATGCACTACTAGTTACAGGGAACAAAAATCGCCAAATGTTTTGCCGGCTTTAAAAGCTGTAAAACACTTAGTGAGCGCTGTCAAGAGAGGTAGTGTAACGCAGTCCATTATGCTTATGCTTACCTTTCATGACTCCAAACTGTCTAGATTTTCATAGGGTTTTTGCATTATTGCTTCATATTTTTGGTCTGTTCCTCATAATATCTGTGGTTTTCAGACAAACCACAGAAAGTTGAAGTTGCTAAATAAGTGACACACATTTGAATTTTAGTATTTTTATGCAGCTAAACACATTCTGTTATTCTAGCAACTTTGTAATTTTATTTATTTTTTTTTTGTACAGGAAGTTAGGGATACATTAAGGGTACGGACAGCAAGTAAAAACAAATGTGTTGTTCTGCCTCTATGATTTGATTGTCAGTACAGACAGATTTTACTACAGAGAGCTAGACCCAACCTTAACAACATAAGCAGGGGGTGCTTCACAGTTGTTAAGATTGGGTCGCATGTCACTTAACGGGATTGTCTTTTTTCCAAACATCTGAGTGAAATTACCACGCTCCATGCAGTATATCAGTATCAAGGCCTTAAAACGTATTGGTCTAATGCTAAATTTTTTTTTCTTAATAGATGATCAAAATATGTTTGTATTATTTATTTGAGATCCTTAGTAGAATATAGTAATGTGTTCTGTATTTAGAAGTGAACTTCAAAACCAGGAATCAGTTGAAAGACAATTTACAAAGCATCTCCAGCTGTTAGTTTATAATGGTAGATGTTTAAAGTTGAAACTGTTTTTTTTTCTCTATTACAGATAATTTTCAAGGTAAAGCTGTCTTAACCTATAAAGCTTTCAATGAAACACTGTAGGCTCTACCAAACATTAGAACTATATTCAAATTCCATCTTTCAAAAGTGTAAAACAATGAGTGAGAAGGTCACTGAAAAAACAATCAGTAAAAACAAAATGAAAACTCCAGCAAAGCTAGAACTTCCACTGAGTGACCTCCCAAACCTCTTGTATCAGAGGCACATGGGATATATGCAAATGAACCTTATGAACATCAGGTGTTTCAGCTCATTGGCGATTCTGAATGCCCATGACTTGTTTTGTCGTTTAACTGGACAATTTCAGGCCAATAAAGCCAAACCCCACTAGCTGTGGATATGCAAATGTCATGTGGATTTTCAGTGGTATTTCAGAATTCCCATTTTCGCAGTCTTAATATGTTTTGATTCATCTTTCAGAAGTATAAAAACATATTTTTATGCCCACTTATGTAAGTAAATGTATTACTCGGGTGAGCCTAAGAATTTGGAACGGACTTTCTGTGGTATATGGGCTTGTGACAGTTTGTTAAATTTAAGGAAAATTTGTTCTCATGGACAGGACATGATACTTTAAATCCAAAATGTATGGTGTCAGTGTATTATAATGGCCTCAAGGCTTAAACAGTGTTTATATAACTTATGACCATATTATTTGCCTTATTTAGAACAGACCCGCTGACCTGGAATGCTTTCTCAAATGAACTGCGACAGTTAGCCAAACTGTCTGCCTTTTCTAACCAGCTTAAAATGCATCTTAAACAAGAAGCAAAATGTTTTTGTTCTGATGGCATAACATCAACAGCAATTATTTAGATTTATTGCTGCAAGGTCTTCTTTTGATTAAGATTGTAATGGTGGTTTGATTTATATTTTTCTTAATGCTAGTATTAAAAATGCTACTACATACTTTTTAAGATGCAAAGTTATCATTTGCTGTTTGTTTGATATGCATTGTATCCATATTTTAAATTAATTTATAACTAGATTTTTACTAAAAAAGCACCCTCATGGTCCTTATTTCCCTATAAAACAAGTAAAATAAAATATGAGTACATTAGAAAATTTCATGTAGATTTTCAGTGGTATTTCAGAATTCCCATTTTCGCCGTCTTGGTATATTTTGATTCATTGTGATGCACATATGTTTATGCAAAATTAGAATATTTTGTTTTTTTGTAGACCGTATTTGAAGCTTGCAGGAATCTGGTAGTGCACATTTGACAAAAAGGTATCACAAACGGTGAAATCTCTGAAACCTTCCCTGGAGTTTGGGATGCTTTTGTCTTCTCCATATCCAAGATAAAAAATACAGTTCATTGAGTTGGATTGTTGATGATCTTTGTGAGATTCAGGTTTATGACTGGATGAACACAGTTCTTGAATCCTAGCTAGTTGTTGAAGCAGTGGATTGGAAGGCTTGGCAACTTCAGAACAGTTGTCCAAGTATGCATATGCTGTAATCTTGGAATTGTGCACAGATATGGATGTAGCTGTTTTGTAAAAGTGCTGATGGTATGCCAAAAAGTAGGATTACAAACTGGAAATGAAATTGATCACTTTAACTGGAAGAAGGTTTGTGTGAAGTTGGAGACTAACCTTGCTATATATTCCAATCTGCATATTTAGGGTTGCTATTGATTTGTCATTGGAAGCAGATTAACGAGAGTGAGATTTCAAAACTGCTTTTAACAGTCATGAACTGATTAAACAAGGCCAGATCCTAAAGTGATCCGCATTGCGTGGCTTTCTTGAGGTCACTCGACTGAATCTTATTTGCTAATGTGAAGGATGCCAACTGTAATTTATTTTATCTAGGAAATGTAGGGCTGGGGATAAAACAGTTTGCAACTCTTGTGAAGGTGTTTGAAGACTAGTCTGTGGATATGGTTCCTGACAATGATCTGTTTTTTCTTCTATTAAATGCTGGGGAAACTATTTCAAACAACTTTTTTGTTTATTTAATAGTGGATGGGGGATGGGATAACTAATACAGTGTAGTTCCTTAGTAGTATATCTGCTCTTAGTCCTTTTGGGTACAGTGCTGACTTTAACTTTTTCTGGTAGAGGATAAAGTATTTTTAAAATGAAAAAACAATGCCTGCACACATTATTTTTCATTCTTCTTTTAACTGAATCCTGCCTCAGGCCTTCTTTGCCTTTTTCACCACACCTGCTTCTCTAAATATACTTGTTTCCGGTGGGGCATTAAAAATGTCTGTATAGATATTGGCTGCTGTGTATTAGAATTTATAACTTGTCATTAAACAAAATGCTTAATGACTTGCTTAGCTATTCTTATGGTTGTGTAACTGATATGAACAGTGCTAACAGACAAAAAAAGCTGAAATTGATATTAACAGACAATTTAATTTTCTAATTTTTAACCCTTTTTTCCTGAGGTGAGAAGCCCTTTACGTGTGACATCTGTGGAAAGTCTTTCACAGCAAAAAGTTCTCTTCAAACTCACATTAGAATTCACAGGTAAAGTATTTTTAAGTACAATATTCTTGTATAAGACTTATCACATTGTATTTATCCACACAGTTGTGTGAATCAGTCCTCAGTGTCTCACCTCACCAAGGCCACATTATTTAGATGACTCAAGCTCCTTCACTCTTTTTCATTACTGTTTAGGCCAGCTTTCTTTCATTTATCTCCCCCTTGACTTACTGCTTGATTTTCTTTGCCACCGGCTTGTCCTAACAGTAGGTCACACTGGCTTTTTAATTGTGTTGCTGTTTCCTTATAAACTTATGCATTTCATATTTTCTTCCCTTCACATTTTTCCATAACTTGTAGCATTTGCTATTTTTTAAGTGTTGCTTAACTGCCTTCCCCATTCATTAGTCAATTAAAAGCTTATTAATATTTATTTTTCCTAGTGCTTATACTAATGAATGTTTAATATCTTTTGATAAAAATAAAATGCTTGAATTTAAAAATAATGACTTAATATACTGGAACCAATTCTTATCCACTAATGGAGTTTATTCAGCTAACCATCTAATTTCTAGATGCAGCCTACATAATAATAAGTGGATAGACATACAAACCTGCAGAGAATTTATATATAACAAAACTATATTTTCCTTAGAAACCCATGGAAACAACATACCTAAAACACTAAGAACTTTTGACTGATATAATTGATGGTTCTTTGAAAGGCACCTCATTTATATCCCCTAATATATAAAGTCATTAGATCTGATAATAATTCCACGAATGCTTCTTTTTGTAAATACTCCACCAAAATAAATAATGGAGAATTTACTACTAAAAACAAGAAATTACTTCTAAAATCAGTACAAAAAACAACAATTTCTACTTACTGTAAAATATACACGTGGAAATTCCTCCATAGAAGTTATTATACCCCTCAAAGAATTGCAGATATGTACAAAACAAATTATATGAAATATTGGAGATGTAAAGGTATAGAAGCTGACTGGTTTCATATGACTGTTGCATGTAATATGTTATCCCAATTTTGGAAGGAATTTGAATATTTCTGTAAGGTCTTATGGAATGATAATTGTGAAATTTCAAGTTCACTCATTTTATTTAATGTACCAATACCAGAAATCGTACCCAGATCTCAAACACACCTTATTTGGTCAATACTTGCAGTAGCAAGAAAGGTTGTGACAAAAAAATGGAAAACTTAACTCTCCTATATCTTTCAGAAATTAATTTATTTATTTAGCCAGGACCTTATGTGAAAAAGAAATATCTAGTTTAAAAATGAATACAAATAATTTAACACACAAATTAATTGCTTGGGAAAAGTTACAATCATTGTTAAAAAGTATTAGATGATTTCCTGAATGTATATAGAAGTATTTACTTGTTATGGACTTTGTAAATAATTTGTTTTAGTTTTGATTGTAAATGTTATTACTGTTGTTATTCTTGTTATAAAAAAAAATAAAAAACATTTTTGAAAAAAAAAAATCCATTGTGGCCACCCATTTTTCTGGGTCTGTGAACTTGCTGTAGTTTATGATCCCCATCACTTACTGGCTGCTTTACCTGTCCCATGATTTACCCACTGCACTGGTGAGGGCCAAGGCAGGAATAACATTCTCAATTGTCAAAGCCCTCTACTCAAGACCTGAGTCTGTTCAATTTATCTTCCCATTTTACCTATAAAATGGGAATCTCTTAGGTAAATAAAAGGCGTATTGTCGTCTTTCATCACAATTATTCACTTCTTCACTTGTAGTCGTCAACTTTTATTCTTGTAAGCTTTCTCCTAAACTGTCATTATCCCATACACTTGTATTCAACTGTATATAAAAAATGCATGCATAAATGTACTTTTGTTTTCTTTTAAATTCTTCTCCAATTGTACTTTGTTGTTCCCGGATATACACAGCTCCCTTCCTCTCTTTTGTCTGACTTTTTTTTTACTTAACCACATATCCTACAACTGCCACATCTTGATCTTGTCTTCTTGGCCAGTGTCTGTGTAATACCTGTAGAGTTCACCAGCCTTTCGGTAGATGTAATGTGATGCTGACCACCTTCCTGGCCATGCTACTGCTGGTACCCAGCTTGTAACACTCAGTGATTCCTCCCTTACTGGTATATCCTGCTATCATTCTTTTTATCTGCATCTTCTTTTAACTTTCTTGTAAAATATTCTTTCCTTACCTTTCCTTTCATTGTACTAGAACCTTGGTTACATTTAGATTTGTAGTATTTTCCACATTTAGGTGGAGATAAGCTCCTGTGCATTCTTCCCATGTGTTTCCTCATTCTCCATTCCTTCCAGACTTGTTTTCGTTAAACCCACTTTTTTCTCTGCCTGATTGTTCTGGCAGAATAAGATATGGGTATAACCACTGAAAACGCTACTGGTTTAAGTTCTAGATCTTTCTTACCTCTCCATTGACTATTTCTTCCAAAAGCCATTTTTTTCTTTGGCCATGACTACATGCAGGCTTGCCATCCTCCTGATATCTTTTGTCATGGTGTGCTGTGCTTTCTTTGTGGCCAGTGTTGCTTCTGTTTCTGTTCCCCCTCCTCTTATTTGTTGAACCTTCTGATAGAATCTTTGGAAATCTGACATTTGGACAATTGCAGTTTCAGTAAATACCACTGTCATTAAATGGTTCTGCTGAAAACCATTTTCAGCTAACTTGACTTTGCCCTTTTCCCATTATTGTGTTACTGTGTATGTGTGTGCGTATGTTAGGGAGGTGTGAGGGGATGCCCCTCAGTATGAGGGGACAGGGGGATTGCCCCTTTAAAAAAGTTGTAGTTCTGATTTGTATTTTTATGCTTTTTTTAGCTTTTAATGGAAGCATTTACATTCGCTTGTCAATATGAATCTACATCTTCAGGTATTACAATGCGGTTTATCTTTCTATCTTCATTTTCACTCATTCCTTCCTCTCTGTTTAGCTTCTTTATTATACATCCCAGCTTCTCCACTGCTTCTCTTAATCCAGAGTCTTAGTCACCTGCCCTAAAGAAACTGAATAGCTTCTACAGGTGCCAGAGTCATATAGGTCCTTATATAATAATTGGTACTTCAGATCCAGTTATTTGCCTTTCCAGTGAAAAGTCTACTAAACTACTTACTTCCTGTACTGTTTGGCCAACTGGTAAAGACTATATGGCTATTAGAAGATTTGGCTAAAAGTATATACGTCTGCCACTTTTTAGGGCTATTAGTTACCAAACCCATACAATCAGATACTTTTTGTGTATTTTGCTTAACTTAGGCAGTGACCTATTCGATTTAGAGGACTCTGATACAAAATCCTCTGCATTATCTCTTCTTAACTTTGCTTCTCAAGTTGCTAGGCATTTTGTTAAGTGCAGCTATGATGCTGCTGATGCTTCTTCTAGAGCATCTGCTACTGGGTCTGTTCTTCATAAATTCTCATGGCTTCGACTGTAACCTTTACCTGAGGATGCCAAAGCTAAGCTTCTGGATGGGCAACATCTGTTTAGTTCTGCAGTTGCATAACTTTTCAAGACTTTGCAGGAGAGAGGTAAGGTCATGCAAGATTTTAAACAAATCTTCCTTTCTCCTGTACCCAAGTTCCAGAGAAACTATCCTAGTGAGGCTGGTCCCATTGCTCATAAAAAACAGAAACCTTCTCAAAAGGGTAGAAAAATCCAATAAAATTAAATTTCAAGACAAGTCTCAACAGGATTCCAAACCTTCCCGTTCAGACACAAACCAAACTCTGATTATCAACCTTTGCTACAGTAGCCTGTGTTCATAAGGCACTGGGTGGCCATACCGGGGCTAAATTTACAATTTCCATCCAGTTAAGGTTTCATTTGAATAAGCTCAAGGATGAACTCTGTTTTACATGGATGGGTAGCATATTCCATAGTGCAGGGATCCTTTGTGACACATCTCTCTCTCTCTCTCTCCAGCAATTTCTGTTTATGTCATGAGCGAAGTTCACATCCCTGGAGCTAGTGTTTCTGGTGCTTTTTTTGTTTTGCGCATGTGCAGTAGATCCATCAGGGTTGGGTCTGAGGAAGGCCTATAAGCCAGACAAAGATTCCTTCTCATCAGTCTGTAGGAGACTGAATACAGAGACAGAGCCTTTAGGCAGTCAGTGTTGGATAGGGTATTTATGCCTTGAATTCTGCTAGTAAGTTTATGAATGTTCTAACTGTTGCAAGTGTCTGGTTAGATACATTCCAAAGGGGGCATTGTATTCAGTGATGGGTCTGTTAAGAGCTGAGTGTAGTGGTTCTATAACTTCCTTGGTCCTGGATGCCATACACTTACCTATAAGTTGGGCAACATAGAATGATTTTCTTACTGTCTTAGCTACATGTTGGTCAAAGGCCAGATTGCTGTCTAAATATGTTCCAAGATCCCTTGCTGCTGGGTCAATGCTGAGGGTTTTTTATTGATGGAGTAATTAACTTGGGTTAACATTTTTTGGTATTGAGTTGGAGGTCATGGCTTTGGCACCTGTCATTTTTCTGTGTTAAACACTCTTGCAAGATGTTGATGCCTTGGGGGATAATCTGTATTAGCTTGCAATTTACAGTCATAGGTTGGTACTGGGCTATCGGCCCTAGGGCCTATATAAGCCTAGCCATAACAATCCCTGGCTATTTCTTCCCACAGTATTTACTTCCCTGGACCTCTGTCTAGCAGGGCGACTGACGTGATGCCCAGGGTGAATTTCCTATTTCCCATCCAATCATCAAGGTTCCTTTTGAAGAGGGCCAAAGAGATGCTCTGCTTGACATGTATGGGCAGTCTATTCCAGAGTCTGGAGAGTCTCTAGGTAAGGAACCTATCCCTCCAGCATGTTTTGTTCATTGTGATGACAAGGATTAGATCCCTGGAGCGTGTGACTCTGAGGGATTGGGATTTCTTTAAGTGTAGCATGTCCAACAACTCTGGGTTTGACGTGGCCTTGTATGTTAAGCAGAGATCGCCTCTGAGTCGACGATATGCGACAGAGTATAGGTAGAGGTTTTTTAGACTGTCAGCATAGGGCATCTGCTTTAGGCCTGTGATTCTTTTAGTGAGGTATTTCTGCTGCCTTTCCAGTTGCAGATGTCTTGAGAGGTACATACCAAATTGGGCGTTTATATTCTATAATGTGTCTAATGAGGGATGAGTACAGTGGGACAATAACCTTCTTTTTTCTGGATGAAAAGCCCTTAGTGATGAGGTGTGCCACATAGGATTTCCTGAATGTTGTGGCGATGTGGTTATCAAAGATGAGACCACTGTCCACCCGTGTCCCTAAGTCTCTTATTACATTTTCAGTGTTTAGTGTACTGCCACCTATGTGGTAATTTACAGGTACATGTTTTTTCCCAGAGGGGATAACTATACATTTCTTGGCATTGTGCTTGAGCCCATGGGTCTGGCACCAAGCATCTGTTTTTGTAAGGCCCTTTTGTAGAATATCCACATCATTTGGGGATTCAATAATGGCTCCCAGTTTGCAGTCATCTGCGAACTTTGTTAGCCAGAGTTCCTTAGTGTTGACCTGTACTTCAGAGAAGTAGATGCCAAACAAGAGTGGTCCTAGGACTGAACCCTGAGGTACTCCATTTGTCACTTGTCTGGAGCTGGATTTGATGTTGGCTACTTTTACATTGTGGGTTCTGTCAGTAATCCAGTTGGCAACCCATCGAGTGACGTAGGGACTGATGCCCAGCTTAGTAAGTTTATCTATGATTCCAGAATGGGGGATGGTGTCAAAGGCCTTGGCAAGGTCCAGATAGGCTGTGTGGGCCACCTTACCTTGTCCACGGCTCGGGAGACTGATTCAAAGAAGTCAATCAGGTTCAGTAGACAAGATCGGCCCTTCACGAACCCAAAACTGCATTGGGTCCAATGTTTGAAGGTTGCCAATGTCTTTATTTATAAGTTCCATGATAATACGTTCCATGGCCTTGCAGATCAGGCTCGTCAGACTGATGGGGCGGTAGTGCCCGGGATCCAAGGTAGATCCCCCCTTGTGGAGTGGGATAACTGTAGCTGTGCGCCACTCAGTGGGCATGAAGCCTGAGGTGAGGTTATGATTAAATATGGCACTTAGGTGAGGTGCCAGTTCATTTTGTAGTTCATGTAATACACAGCCTGGGATGTCACCTGGTCCCATGGATGCTGTATTCTTAGCTTTGGAGAGTGCGTTTTTTACCTGTGTGGCTGTTATTACCAGAATTTGGCAATCTTTTGGTATTGAGATGGGCCCTTTGGGGGGGTGAGAGGGGGGTGAAGTTTGCACTGAATCAATCTGCCAGGATATTGGCAATATGCTTGGGATTGTATATTTAATGCCATTCTGTTGTAGCTCAGAGCAGATCTGAGCATTGCCATTTAGATTCTGAAAATAGCTATGGAATGCCTTGTCGTTGTCTTTGGAATCTTTGGCAATTTTATTTTCGTAACTAGCTTTGGAGGATTTTATGAGGGATTTCAACTTATTAATGAGGCTGGTAAGGGAGTTTTTTGCATCCTGGGATTTTCCTTTTCTGCAACAGTTTCTTCCTTTTGTTGTAAAGTTTGTTTATGGCAAGGAACCAGATTGGCTTCCTTTTTTTGGTGGAGAGTGTCTTGGTTCTATTGGGGATGGCATGATTCATGCGCGAGTGGATGTGCTTGTACAGTGCCTTAATTTAGGATTCAGCAGTTGGACTTTCAGTTCCCGTCTGCATGGTTGTCATGAGGTTTATCACTTCTGACATGAGTAGCATGAAGTTGGCTTTGGAGAAGTTTTTTAAGGAGGTTTCCTTACACAGGGGTGGATGGCAAGGGTGATTAGCTTATGGTCAGACCTGACCAACGAGGGGGTGACCGTAGATGGGGAGCATCGATTTCCCATGTTGGTAATCACCAGGTCTAGGATATTGGAGCCCCTGTTAGGACTATGGATTAGTTGATGCAGGCCATTGGAATTTATGAATTCCAAGAACCATTGGGCAAAGGTGTTAGTACATGAGTAGTTTTCCCAGTTAATGGCAGAGTAGTTGAAATCACCCAGTATTAGGGTGTTTGGTTGTATCTTAATATTTTCCAGTATGTTTAGAAAGGTGTAGTGAGAATCTTGGGGCATGGTGGGGGATCTGTAGCAAGCTACACTTTGGGTTGCAGTCTTACCTAGTGTTAGTTGCACCTGGAGAATTTCAGATGCATTGATGTTGGGCAACTAGCCTGGTGTTGTGAATATCCTTGGTGAATGTGGACACTTCTCCACCTTTAGTGTTTCGGTCCTGGTTTGGTGGCCGAAAAGTGTGGTAAGAGTTGCAGCCTGGTATTGCAGGGGTGCTCTCTGGAGCCTTGAACCAGGTCTCAGTTATTGCACAGATATCAAAGCTCTCCATTTTTAGGAGTGCCTCGAGAGAGTGCATTTTCAGGTTTAGACTTCTAGCATTGAGTAGCATTACCTTCAGATTTTGCATGCTTGTACCTGTTACGACGGTGGTTTTCTCCTTTGAACTTTGCCTAAAAAAGGCACTATAGGGGTGGCAAGAACCTTAGCCAGTAACCTGAATCCCAGGGGTGACAGGTGCAGACCATCTCTGGCAAAGCATCATGGTCTGTCGATCATGTCATCCCAGGCAGACAGATACTGGATCCCCATTGAATGACACCAGAAGCTTAGCCAATTGTTGAAGTCAATCATGTTGTCCTTATACTGTGGTATCATTCTGGGTGAAGGCAGGATGCTACTCAGGGCTAAGGTCATACCTGCCTGGGCTTTGATCCGAGAGCTCTTCGGTTCATAGGTAGGTACTAGGCTATCGGCCGTAGGGCCTTTACAAGCCTAGCCAAAAAGGTACCCTGGCCTTTGCCACCAAAGAAAATAATTTTCCTGTGCCCCTGTTGAGCAGAGCCACAGAGGTGATCCCTGGGGTGAATTTCCTCTTCCCCATCCAATCATCAAAATTTTTCTTGAAGATTGCTAATAAGGAGCTTTGTTTGATATAGATAGGTAGTTTGTTCCAGAGTATGGGAAGTCCATGCGTCTTTTCATGTATTCCAGGGAGGTACATCTCAAGTCATTCATGCCAACATGGACAATGACAGAGTCATATTTGTACTTGTTGTGGAGTGACTTAAGTGCATGCGTTATGTGGTGGATCCTGGCACCCGACAGGCAGCTGACTGTAACTTTCTCCTTGTTCAGCCTGGTGAGTGGGACATCAGTGTGCCTGACTATAGATACACCTATGACTAAAGTGTTGGGTACGTTACCTTGCCTTAGGGGCTGTTGTTGGGTGGCACACTGGTGTTGTGAGTTATGTGGCACTTTGGTTATGATTGGTGTTTCCTTTTCAGCTTCGGAGGTCATTTTTGCTTGGGCAGGTTAGTGTTAAGGGCCTCCACATATGTGGGTTTTAGTGTTGCTGTGTGTGGGTGTTGGTGGTGGTAGTTTAGAAGGGCTTTGTGTTTCTTGAGGTATTGTGTGGGTGTTAACCTTCTCCTCTTGACTGTCTAGCACAATCTTGGCTGGAGAGAGCTTTGCTTCCAGTTTGGCAATGTAAGTGCATCTCTCGCAGGTTGTAGTGTTGGGTGGTAGGAGGAGAGGGTTGTCTGTGTACATGTGGCATTTGCTGCATTGCCCCAGTATGCCCAGATTCACCAGGTGGACAGGAGAAATCACCAGAAGCTGACCCTTGGACATGCCTGATTTGGTGCTTTTTTTTTCTTTTTTTTTTTGTAAATTACAAGAGTCGTTTTCCCTTACCTTAGCAAGGTACTTTGCAATTATAGGCTTAGTGCCTAGGATTAATTTCTTCTTATTAACAAGGAGAGTTGAGTGCTTGTATCAGTTTGACTTCGTAGTGCTTACCAGCAGGTTTTAAAGCAAGTGCTAGTCACAGGGATGCTTAAAGGTAAGATGAAAAAAATGGTTTATCCAAAACACTGCAGTGTGCACTAGAGGAGTTAGATGTGAATGTAGGTAACTTAAGTTTTACCTGTCTAAAAAGTTAAGTTTTAATGGAAGTCACTATTTTTAAAACAGCAAGATAGATTGAAAGGGGGTGGTCACTTTTGTATTCTGGTACTATGGAATACAGTAGGATGGCCAAAAATTTTAAATAGTTGAAGGGGAGTGATTTCACAAAATGATAATTTTGTGCTTACTCACACAAGCCAGTAAGCCAGTAAAAGCAGAGAGGAAATGAGATATATGGTCAAATTAACATAATGGGAAGGCAACTAGAAAGACAGTGGTGTTTAAGAACCCTACAGTAACTGGTTGGGGAAAAATGTCTGCCTGACTCACAAGAGACAGAGCTGTGGTCACTTTTCAAGTTTTAGTATGCAGTTAAAAGCAGAATACAAGTAAAACACAAGGTAAATAAAACAAATCACAGTATTCAAAATAGAAAAAGGCAATAAAGTAATACAACAAATAAAAAGCAAACAAGCCTTTCCCTCACAGCAAAGTGTGGCAGAGGTCTGGTTGAGCCTTTCTAGTAAAGCTCTGAAATGTTTTATTTTACCCCTTAAATAGAAGGTTTAGTTCCTAGCTCCACCCCCTCAGTTCACAGATGATTAACCTTAACTGACCTATTCTATCTTGTGTGAGTCATTAATTGATCTGTTCTGATTTCTGCCTGACTCACAAGAGACAGAGCTGTGGTCTCTTTTCAAGTTTTAGTAGGCAGTTAAAAGCAGAATACAAGTAAAACACAAGGTAAGTAAACCAAATCACAGTTTTCAAAATAGAAAAAGGCAATAAAGTAATACAACAAATAAAAAGCAAACTAACCTTTCCCTCACAGCATAGTGTAGCAGAGTCTGGGTGAGCCTTTCTAGTAAACTTGGTGAGCCAGAGGCCTTGAACATTAGCCTTGACTTCCGAGAAGTAGATGCCAAACAGGAGCGACCCAGCATGAAGCCCTAGGGTACTCCACTGGTCTGGTGACTGCTCTCTTGATGAAGATGGTTTCACTGATTCTGACTTCTTGGGTCCTGTCTGTGAGACAGCCAGCAATCCAGTGAGTTATGCAGGAATTTATGCCTAGCTCAGAGATCTTGTCAACAGTGCCTGAGTGGGGCATTGTTTGATTGCCTTGGATAGGTCAAGATACATAGTATTTCCTGTTTTACCCTTGTCCATTGCTTTGTTGACCCTCTCAAAGAAGTCTAAAAGGTTGAGTAGGCATGACCTTCCCTTAACAAAACCAAATTGGAATGGATCTAGTGTTTGTATGCCACCAATGCCCTTGTGTATCATTTCATTGATAATCCATTCCATGGCTTTGCATCTGAGGTTTGCTAGATTGATGCATCTGTAGTTCCTGGGTCAGTTGATGGTCCGCACTTGTGAAGGGTAATGACTTTTGCAGTCCTGCATTTACTTCTAAATAATGTCTCAAATGGTCCTGATAGGTCTTGTTGTAGATTGTTCAGGAGGCAACCGCGGATGTTGTTAGGATCCATGAAGGCAGCGATGTCCTTCAAGGATGCATCTGCAGTCCTAACAAATGGGTTGTCCTGGCCTCAGGCAGCCCTTCGGTTGGCCGGATTCCAAAGTCTGGGTCTGGCCTCGGCTGATGTCGCACTTCACCCGACGTCATAGCTGCAGTTCAGCGGGTATAAAGGCATCAGCCGACGCCATTTTCCTTAGTCTTTCTTGCGCGTGGCTCAAGCAGAAGCTGTTCAAGTGCCAGTCGGTCAGAACCAGAGATTGCTACTACCGAAGACTTCTAAAAGCTAAGTACCCGTTGAGACACTTTCTTGCCTCAGCCAATGTCAGAAAAAGTGAATAACTGTTTAACTTGTGGGAAACAAATACCTCATAAAGATTTCCACTCTTACTGCCTACCTTGTTTAGGCCCAGACCACGACGTAGCAGCTTGTCTAGCCTGTGCTTCCTTCAACCGACGAACACTTAGACGTCAGTCGGAGTTTGCAGAGGAGTTTTTCGGCTCCGCTTTTGCTTATATCATGCCGTCGGAGACTCCGACTTCACATTTAGCTAAAAAGCGTAAGGAAAAGGACCGACACTCGCGGTCCGCGGTTTCGGCCGAAACCGCGGCTAAGCCAACCGCGAGTGTCTCGGTTTCGGCCAAAGCAGAGTCCGCAGTTCTTCCTTCGGCCGAAAGCATGCCTCCTTCTACCGAGGCCTCTTCCAGCATGGCTGAATCTGCTACTGAAAATCCACCTGCTCTTACAGTTTCTCAGGATTTATCAGATACTATCCCCTTAGATGTATCTACTCCTGCACGTGGAGCTGCTAGGCCCCCTGCATCCATGTCAATTAAGGCTTTTGCCAGGGCTAAAGCAGCTAAATCTTCAAAGGCCGTGCCTGCTAAAGCCCCCTCTCACAGGCCTAGCTCTAGTACTCAAATGCTTAGTCTAGCAGAGGATCTCATTTCTTTGATCAGGGGAACCCAGTCTCACCCTGACAGGGCCTCTCACCCACCTCCAGAGAAGAGGCTTAGAGCAGAGCCCCCTGAGCCAGTTTCTTCAGATTATTCCTCTGATGATTCAAAAAATACAAAGGCCGTGCCTGCTAAAGCCCCCTCTCACAGGCCTAGCTCTAGTACTCAAATGCTTAGTCTAGCAGAGGATCTCATTTCTTTGATCAGGGGAACCCAGTCTCACCCTGACAGGGCCTCTCACCCACCTCCAGAGAAGAGGCTTAGAGCAGAGCCCCCTGAGCCAGTTTCTTCAGATTATTCCTCTGATGATTCAGAAAATACAGTGAGTACTGCCAGCACCTGATCCCTCCTAATAGTTGGGAATAGTTTGTAGGAGGGGATTTCACCTGGTGGGGCTGGGGGTAGAAACATTGGGGGTTAAGGTTTGACCTGGTTTTATCAGCCAGTAGATTTCTTATGTCGTCCTGATTGGTTAAGGTGGTACCGTTCAGCACACTGCTTTGTGTTAACCTTTAAGGTTCCGGACATAGCTGAAGAAGGAATTGTAATTGTCCTTAGCATGTAAGGCTATTATGACTTCATAGCTGGCCTTTTTGGACTTAATTAAACCTCTTAGTTTCCTGTTTAGTTGTATAAGGGAACACTTGTCTTTAAGGGAATTGCTCTTCCTAATTTGCCTATGATTTTTATTCTTTTATTATATATCCTTTTAAGTTGAGGATTCCACCAGTAGGGTTTGTTTGGGATACTTTTTGTAGATATGCAGCCTTTATGCAGCTATTTGCATGTTTGTATAGGGATTCTTTGAGTAATTCTGCATAGGTAGCTGTGGTCACAGGGGTACAGTGAGCACTGAATTTTGACCAACTGTCCCTTAATAGGAATTATTCTAAGGCAAACTACATCCAAACTGTTACTGATGTAGCTGGGTGTTCAGAGTTTATTATTAATTTAAAGGGGATAGCTTTGTGATTTGACCTCACTAGTGAGGGCGTGACACATGGGGGGTCAGTGCACTCCCATGCTGATGAATTCCACATCCAGTATGTTTGATACTATGGTTGGAGCATGCAGTTATCAGTTCCAGGGTGTTTGTGTTAACAAAGTCCAGGAAGAATTGTGCCTGTGAGTTTGAGGAAGTGTATGTTATCCAGTCTATAGAGGGGTAGCTAAAGTCCTCCATAAGTAGGGTGTTTGGTTGGATGGCGAGTGCCTCTAGTAGGTTTAGGTTAAGAGTCATGAGACTGTAGGGGCACAGAAGGTGATCTGTAGCTAGCCAAAATATGGTGACGGACCTAAACTATGGTGATTTGCACGTGGACGATGTCCATGATATCATCCTGTTTAACCAACCTGGAGGTATGTATGTTGCTAATGTTGATCGAGACACTCCCACCTTTGGCCTCAGTCTGTGCTGCTGAAGGCTATGTAGCTTTGCACTGCCAGCATAGTTTCTACACCTTTAAACCAAGTCTCACTCATGGCACAGATGTCTACATTCACCAGAGTGAAGAGGGCTTGAAGGGTTTGTAGTTTTTCATTTAGGCACCTACAACTGAGCAGTA
The DNA here is from genome assembly GCF_019279795.1 of Protopterus annectens. Classification (NCBI taxonomy): domain Eukaryota; kingdom Metazoa; phylum Chordata; order Ceratodontiformes; family Protopteridae; genus Protopterus; species Protopterus annectens. The sequence continues at coordinate 1,360,354,920 of NC_056725.1, forward strand.
ATACCTTAACGTTGCTTGGAGACTTTTTCATTATGTAAGTAGTTTTGTCTTTTTGGCATTCCTGAAAAAGTCTCTAAGTGGGTGGATGAAGTTTTAGCCAGTATCTGAAAGCCTAAGAGGGACAGGTGCAGCCCATCCTTGGCAAAGCAATGTGGTCTATAGACCACGTCTTCTCATGCTAACTGATATTTGATCCTTCTGGAGTGACACCAGAAACTAAGCCAATTCTTAAAAATATTTTATTGTCGTACTATATCATCATCATCCTTCGTGAAGGTAGAATGCTGCTCAGTGCAAGACTGGTATCTATCTATGGCACATATTCGAGAGATCCATTATGTCTATTTTTCCTATAGCCCAGCAAGGTATGTCGCAGGTCATTTACACCCACATGGAATATGATAGAATCACATTGCTGTCTGAGGTAACTTGAGTGCATGATATTACGGATCCTGGCTTCAGATAGACAACTAACCATTATCTTCTCTTTGACTAACCTTGTGAGTGGGGCATCTGTTTGTTGCACATTGGAGTCCTCAGTGACAAGATTATATGCTTGCCTTTTGGGCTTTGCTGCTGGGGGACCACTGAATGTAGGCTTATGTGAGATTTTTGGTGTTGCTTTTGATGTATTCTTTAGTAATTGCTGAGGAGCAGTGCTATCCTTAGGTGGCATTGGAGGTTTTTGAGATTTGGGAAGGTTGCTCAGCATAAGACTGTGTGTGTGTGTGTGTGTGTGTGTGTGTGTGTGTGTGTGTGTGTGTGTGTGTGTGTGTGTGTGTGTGTGTGTGTGTGTGTGTGTGTGAAGGAATGTAGTGTATTCCTGACATCCTTGTTTGTATGCAAGATTTTTGCTTCCAAAGAAGACTTTGCAGACTAGTTTCTGGTGTTAAGGGCAGGATGTTATACAGCGCTTAGGATATGGTAGTGCTATTCCATGTACAAGCTAGCTGCAGTAAGCTTAATTCCATACAATTCTAGACAGTTTAACCGGTTTTGGACCTAATCCTAACTTTATAGGGGAATTTTACTCTCTAGGTGATGTCCTTCAAGGATGCATCTGCAGTCCTTACAAATGGGTTGTCCTGTCGTCAGGCAGCCCTTCGGTCGGCCGGATTCCAAAGTCTGGGTCTGGCCTCGGCTGGTGTCGCACTTCACCCGACGTCATCTCTGCTGGTCTTTGGGTATAAAGGCATCAGCCGACGCCATTTTCCCCAGTCTTTCTTGCCGCGTGGCGCCCGAAGCAGAAGCTGTTCGCAAGTGCCGGTCGGTCAGATACAGTGATTACTACTACCGAATACTACTTCGAAGACTTCTAAAAAGCTAAGTACCCCGTTGGGGACTCTTTCTTGCCTCACCCGATGTCAGAAAAAGTGAATAACTGTTTAACTTGTGGGAAACAAATACCTCATAAAGATTTCCACTCTTACTGCTTACCTTGTTTAGGCCCAGACCACGACGTAGCAGCTTGTTTAGCCTGTGCTTCCTTCAACCGACGAACGCTTAGGCGTCGGTCGGAGTTTGCTGAACAGTTTTTCGGCTCAGATTTTGCGTACATTATGCCGTCGGATCCTCCGACTACTCAAATTGTTAAGAAACGCAAAGAAAAGGACCGACACTTGCGGTCCGCGGTTTCGGCCGAAACCACGGTTAAGCAAACTGCGAGTGTCTCGGTTTCGGCCAAAACCGAGCAAACGGGTCAATCTTCAGCCGAATCCATGACTACTACCGAGGCCCCTTCTGCCCTAGTTGAATCGGCCTCTGAAGTTTTGCCTACTAATGTGGTTTCTCTAGAATTATCGGACACCATCCCTTTAGATGTCTCTACCCCAGCACGTGGGGCTGCTAGGCCTCCTGCAGCCATGTCTATAAAGGCCTTTGCCAGGGCTAAAGCAGCCAAAACTGCTAAGTCTGTGCCTGTTAAGCCCCCCTCTCACAGGCCCAGTTCCAGTTCCCAAATGCTTACTCTGGCAGAGGATCTCATCTCTTTAATAAGGGGATCCCAATCTCACCCAGACAGGGCCTCTCAACCTCCAGAAAAGAGACCTAGAACAGAGCCCCCTGAACCTGTGTCCTCAGATGACTCTTCTGATGAAACAGACAATACAGACCATCCAGAGGCTCCTTTTTCTACTTATGAAGATTCCGATGCTGAAGAATCTATTCCTTCTGCCTCTCCACCAGAGGAATTTTCCTTTGGGGAAACCTTACATGCCATGAGAGAGCAATTCCAATGGCAGGGACAAGATTTCTCAGATTCAAGAAAAAGGCTTAGGACCTTTTTACACTTACCACAACATAGGCCCTTAGCTATACCTCCAGTTCTTCCTGTTGTGGATGATGCATTTAATGATGTTTGCACTGCTCCTGATACTTTACCTCCAGCCCCTGCTAAGCCCGATAGGTTTTACAGGGTACCGGACACTCATCACCACTTATACAAGGCTCCTCTTGCAGATCCTGAGACTATCTCCCAGGGGCCTAAGGCAGTAGCCGACCTCAGCGAAAAACCCTCTTCCTTCTGAAAGGGAATCCAGGTCCTTAGAGAGATGGGGTAAAAAAGTATACACCTCTGCTACTCTCTCAGCTAGAGCTTTGAACTGTCAGTTTCATATGATCCAATACCAAGAGTTTATGCTTGATCAGTTAACTAAGAAACTGTCCTCTGATGATTCCTTAGATAAGAAATATGTTCTAGAAATGGTGAATAACATTCAGCAGGTTAGTAACCATTCTTTAAAATGTGGCTATGATGCACTGGAGGCTTCATTTAGATCAGCCATGACTGGCACAGTTATAAGAAGGCATGCATGGTTGAAAGAACAGGTCTTGCTGCATCATGTTAAAGCAAAGCTATTAGATGCTCCTATGGATAAGATCAGTCTATTCGGTTCCCCTGCCCAACAAGTAATGAAGAAAATGGAAGAGAAGGCAAAATCTGTACAAACAGTTAAAGATTTCTTACAGGTTCAGCCCCCAAGGTTTAGCAGGAACTGGCCTTCCAAAAATTGGTCCTTTCCAGACTCCTCTAAATCTCAGAGAGGCAGGAATAGACGTTCCAGAGGTAGAAATCAATCCAGAGGAGGTGCCTACAGGGACGCCAGTGGCAAGGCAATAACCAACGAGGCACAGATACAACCACTACCACTGCAACAGGACAATCACAGTGACTTGGCTCTGACACCGCCTACCAGGGAACAAATAGCAGCACCCTTAGGCAGAAAGTTAGCCTTATTTTCAAAAAACTGGCACTATATCACAAGAGACAAGTGGGTTTTGCAAACTATAGACCAAGGCTACAGGTTTCATTTCCACACCTTACCAGTAAAAAGAGAAATGCCAAACCTACCACCAAATCAAAAGACAGAAGCTCTAAAACAAATAGCTCAATTAACAAAGATGAGAGCTGTGGAAAGGGTACCACCTACAGAACAGGGCAAGGGATTTTACTCCAGACTCTTCCTAGTACCAAGAAAAGAGAAAAGTTGGAGACCTATTCTCGACTTGTCCGCTTTAAACACATTCATCATTGTTCCAAAATTCAAAATGCTGACCCTACAGCAACTTCTTCCCATGCTGGGCAAGGAGTATTGGCTGGTATCTCTAGATCTCAAGGAGGCATACCTGCACGTCCCCATACGACCAAATTGCAGAAGATACCTCAGATTTCTTGCAGGATCAGAGCATTATCAATTCTCAGCATTGCCCTTTGGCTTATCTACTGCCCAGAGTGTTCACGAAATGCCTGGCATCAGTAATCGCTCATTGCAGGCTTCAGGGAATCCAAATTTATCCATACCTGGACGACTGCCTGATACAAGCGGACAACAAAAGCAAGCTGACACAAGACTTACAAAGAGTCATTTGCTTACTACAAGCCCTGGGATACACAGTCAATTTAAAAAAGTCAAGACTGATACCATCCCAGACAAGAACATTCTTGGGTGCAGAATTGGACACAGTAAAGCAGATGGCATTCCTAACTGCAGAAAAACAAGAACAACTTCCTCTTTACTTCTTGGCATTAACAAAGCAGAACAAACTAACAGCAAGGAAAGTACTGCAGGCCTTGAGCTTCATGGCATCCTGCATAATCCTGGTCCCCCATGCCAGACTGCATATGAGAAAGCTACAGTGGTACCTAAAGAATTTATGGTCTCAACACAGGCACAGCTTAGAAACCGAAATACCACTAATCCCATGCCTGAAACAAGAGTTCCTATGATGGGCTTAGGCATGCCAAGCAAACCCAGGTTTGTCCTTCCACAACTTTCAAACAAGCCAAACCATCACAACAGACGCCTCAGACCTCGGTTGGGGGGCCCACATGCTGGACAAGTGCATTCAAGGCTTATGGACTCCAGATCAGCTGCACCTGCACATAAATCAAAAAGAAATGCTGGCAGTAAAACTAGCAATCCAGAATTTCAGACCATTCCTCAAAGAAGGCCAATTGCTGATAAGGACAGACAACACCACAGTCATGTGGTACATCAACAAACAGGGAGGCACTCATTCATACCCCCTATGCCGAATGACTCTGGACCTATGGAATATGGCTCTGAGCTACAACATTCAGTTACAGGCAATATTTGTACCGGGAAAAGAAAACATCCTAGCAGACATGTTAAGCAGAACTACCTCGGATGCTCACGAATGGATGCTACACCCGGACATCTTCAAGGCCATCACAAAGAAATGGGGAATGCCACAAATAGACCTATTCGCATCCCCACTCAATCACCAGCTCAAGAAATTCTGCACAAGGACATACCACCCACTTGCTTGGAAGGTGGACTCTCTATCCTTCAGTTGGAAAGGCCTGACAGCATATGCATTTCCACCTCTTCCTTTGATGCACAAGGTACTACTGAAAATCAAAGAGGAACGTCCAAGGATAATTCTGATAGCTCCAAATTGGCCAAGACAACATTGGTATCCATTGCTGAGGAGCATGTCTCGGGGAAACGTGGACACTACCCTGATTCCTTTGATGTTAACTCAGAGCGACTACAACATCCTGCATCCAAACCTGAAAACTCTGCAACTGACTGCCTGGAACATTACATAAGAGCAACTAACCCAGATTTATCCCAAAGGGTTAAAGACATTATCCTTGAGGCCCGCAGACCTTCAACAAGAAGGAACTATGCAGGAAAATGGAAAAGGTTTGTCATTTGGAGTACTGAAAGAGGGAAAGATGTGTCAAAGGTAGATATTGCCAACATCCTGGAGTATTTGGCAGAGCTTCTCCATACAGGCCTGTCCTATTCCTCCATCAAGATACATGCATCAGCTATTTCTGCAGAATACAGCTTCGATCCCCCTGTCTTCTCACATCCTCTACTCAGGCAGTTCCTGAGAGGAATTAAGAATGTAAAACCTCCTAGGAAACCACCATTACCAGCATGGGACTTGAACTTTGTGCTAGAAAAATTGACACTCCCTCCATTCGAACCAGCAGCAACAGCAGATCTTCAACACCTATCCTGGAAAACTGCTTTCTTACTGGCAATTACTTCAGCAAGAAGGGTTTCGGAACTACAGGCTTTAATGGCAGTACAACCCTTCCTAATCTTCCATCAAGATAGAGTGTCCATGAGAACTAATCCTACATTTATGCCTAAGGTGGTATCCAGAGTGTCTCTAAACCAGGCAATCCACCTACCTACCTTCTTTCCCAATCCACAGAACAGGGGGGAAAGACTGCTGCATACCTTGGATGTTCATAGACAGTTGCGCTACTACCTGGACAGAACCAAGGGCAATAGAAAAACTGACCAGCTTCTAGTAGCTTATGCAACAGGAAGGGAAGGAAAAGCAATTTCCAAACAGACAATCTCCAAGTGGATAGGAAATTGCATAAGATTCTGTTACTCCTACCATGGAAAGCAAATTCCACAGAACATAAGGCCTCATTCTACAAGGGCTACAGCCACTACCACAGCTTTCTTACGAGGAGTGACTACCAAGGACATTATTGAGGCTGCTACTTGGACCTCCGTGCATACATTTGCCAAGCATTATAACTTACCTCTATACTCTAGATCCCAAGCAGGGTTTGCCACTGCTGTTTTGCAAGGGATCCTAACTACACCATAAATCTTCTTCCTCCTCCCCTAGTTTGGCTATGGTATTCTACCCATTTGTAAGGACTGCAGATGCATCCTTGAAGGACATAGTACAGTTTTGTACCTACCATAAATGTAGATGTCCGAACAGGATAGCATCTGCAGTCAGGATTACCCACCCTCCTTCCCCTCTGTGGTACTCCTAGGGTATTTGCCCACCTAATAGCTAGCTGGGGGGGGGATCTCTTATGGTGTATTTATTTGTATATATGTACATACATGCTTATTTTTTGTGTTTGCCTTCTACTTTTTTGGAATCATTGGCATTTACCCAAAAATTTAGCCTTCCAAGAGGGCAACTGGCATCTGGGGCAAGAAACACTGAGGAAAATGGCGTCGGCTGATGCCTTTATACCCGAAGACCAGCAGAGATGACGTCGGGTGAAGTGCAACACCAGCCGAGGCCAGACCCAGACTTTGGAATCCGGCCGACCGAAGGGCTGCCTGACGACAGGACAACCCATTTGTAAGGACTGCAGATGCTATCCTGTTCGGACATCTACATTTATGGTAGGTACAAAACTGTACTTTTTCTATTGTACAGGGGACTGCTAACTGCTGCTGCTCCTTGCCCAATTAATAGCAGAGAAAAAAAGCTTGAAAACTGACTTCTGTGCTCTCTAGCCAATAAACGATCACACATTGAGCTCCCTGAAATGTTTCCCAACTCAGAGAGACCTTGTAAACACCTACTACTACAGGATGGATGATCCTGGAATTTCTTAATGTAAAATTACAGCAAAAGCAGCTCTCGAGTGCAGATTCAACATCGAACAACTCCCAAAGTCCCTGGCTAATTTGCCCTTTTGCAAGGTGATTTGAAGACGAACAGAACTAGAAAAGCAGACAGAAAAAAATATTTTTGCCACATAATTAAATAAATGCTTTAAAATGCTCAAAACCATGATCACTGTATAAAGTTAGTACAAATGCAGTAAATTAAGCAAATATTCTTAGCTTAGCTTTGATGGCTCTGGATGAGTTGAAACGCTTGAAAAACATTACGGAGTTCTCTATAAGAGTATATGTACTTTAGAACAAGAAGGACAGTTTTTATGGGGCCAGGTAGCAGTATAATACCTTGGTATGCAAATCTTAAGTGCTGGCCACAGCAAGCTTCACAGCTTTGAGGTATTGGTCCTGAGGTTTGATTACCAATATGGCTATTGGAGGAGCTGGCTAGGAAGTGATAGGATTTAGTGGCCAACTCCAATTCTAAGTCGCACTACAGGAGGAACTTCTGCGACACAATCTGCATTCGCATTTCCTGTACAAGGTACTTTGGAAAGCATGAGCTTACCAGGGATTATATAGTACTTCTGTAGAAATGAGCATCTGTATTGTTTTAAGGTAGTGAGCATTGCGCTACTCAGTCCAGACAGTGCTGAGGTTCTTAAGAGCTATCCAGAACCCTCAACCCACACACACACACACACACACACACACACACACACACACACACACACACACACACACACTCACACTCAAACTGGATAATGGCCCCAGTTCTAGTTTCCCACTCTTCTCTTTTAAAGTTCTAGGTTTACAGGGGTTGGGGGAGTGGCCAATGCAGTACATAGGCTTAATGGTTGCAGGGGACACTGGCCAGAAAATATTTGATAACCATTTCTGTCCACACTTTTGAATGTGAATTGTCACAGTTGTATTTTGTAAACAAATTCTGGGTAGTATTTGTCACATTGAGTGAAAATGGGAGGTTTGCAGTCTGGAAACTGGTATACAGTTTCAAGCTGCTCTCCATACCTTTTGTTTTTCATTTGTCATTAGATTACTGTACAAAGACATAACAGGGTGTTAACCCCAACCACCCATAGAGGTACAGCATTTGTGTAGATTACTGAACTCTTTGACAATTTTAAGTCTGTATTGCTGTATATTCATACTGATATAGATGTTCCTTACACAGTCACTGAACCAGTAACATCTGTATGAAAAAGTGCTTTGAATATAATATAACATCTGATGTTGTTGCCTTCATTTGCTCTTCAACCTGTGGATTTGGATCTGAGGATCAGATCTGACTCTTCTGCATACTAGAGCTTCAGGATCCAAAGTCTGAGCTCCTCCCCTATTCATAATGCTCCTCTCCTCCAAATCCCTCAGATCTTTTTGTCTGCGCTTTGGTCAAGCATTGGGATTCTGTTCATCTGAGCTCTTCTGGGTTTTCCATGAGTTTTCAGAAGTTTTATAATTATATTTCTTTCACTTTCTCTTCCTTATTAGTGTTTCATTAGATATTTTTACTTTTACTTCTCGTTATTTCCCTTTTTGACTTGTAGTTACTTTCCCTGAGAGTTTCTATCCCTTTCACTACCCCTTTCTAGCTATATCCCTTCTCTTCACTCATGTCTTTGTAAAAAAAAAAAAAAAAAAAAGCACAAGATTCCCCTCTCAGATGCCCACTCTTACGTGTGTTGTATGTCTTGGTGCTGCCCACTTGAACTCTTCATGTACAATATGTTGGGTTTAACCAGCAAGCTTTGATCGATAGGAAGAACACATTAATCCTCAAAGGCCTCCTCCTTTCCACAGCTTCTCCGGCTGCTTACACCGTCTACTTCAAGGGCTCAAACCCACTCCAAAAAAACATAAAGATTGCAAGAAGTCCCCTGTAGGTCCCACCAGTCCAGGGAACCTTCTGCCAAGTCTTCCAAGCTGTCAGATCCAACTAGTTCAGCTCCCATAGTTATTCAGGCCTCTCCTCAGCACTGGCCCCATAGTTTCTCCCCAGAGCCAGTGACCTCAAGGCCTATGTCCTCTATTCTGCAACTACCAAGACTGGTTTCCAGACCTTCCTCTGTTGCCTCTTCTGCTAGGTCCGCCTGCAGCTTTTCTGAAGCTGTGGTAGACAACATGATGGTAAAATTCCTCAAGGCAAAAATCCAGCTGGGGATCTTGCCTGCTCTGTCCCCCTCTGAATCCATGAGCAGTATCCCTACCTTTCCTCTGATATCTCCATCTCCAATCCGACCCCCAGTTTCAGAGTCATCAGGCCCGAACATGCCTGGAGTTGAGATGTCTGAGACAACTGGTACAGTTACCATGACTCTAGTCTCTCTAACTCGCCTGGCTCCGACCATTTTGGAGCAGTGGATCTCTGAGCCGTAGCTTCGAACCGAAGGGTTGACATCAGCCACAAAGTTTTTGGAGCTGTCTCTTTCCCTCTGGGCTTCAACGCTTGATAGTTTGGCTCCAACTCTCCACTGAGCCTGGCCCCCCTCCTGCAGTTTTTGTGTTTGAGCCATCTGCCATGTCTCCTCCAGGACAGCCTGCCCAGAAAGACTTCTGGAATGTTTCCCCTTTGGAACACCCAAAGTCTTCCAGTACCTCACCAGAATAGCCCACCAAGAAGGTTCATCAGAAACATCAGTGCAAAAGCAGACACCTGGATTCACCTTTGGAATCCCTCACTGAGGACACCAATCTCGATGAAGGAGAAGGGTCCCCCACATCAACACCTGAAGATGTCTCCTTTGGGGACATCATGGAGATACTTCGCCAGAAAGGTGGTTGGTCTTCCCAAAACCCTAACTTGGAGGATTCTGTGTTTCTAGAAGCTTTTGGGTCAGGCACATCTACTTCTTAGGTGCCCCCCCTCCCCACGGATCCCCTTATTGACCTTGTGTCGTGCAGTTCATGGAAGGAGCCAGACACAGTGGAACCTATCCCAAAATGGCCCAACAAGATTCTTAGCACCCCTCCAGACCGACCCCACTGGACCAGAGGTGGTCGGTCGATGCCATGGTGGTAGGAGCAGCCACCAAGAAGGAGCTGGCCCAGCAAAGCTCCACCTTCCATACCCCTTACAGGGAGTCTAGGGCCTTGGACAGGTTTGTTAAGTGGGTATAAGCTTCAGCGACCTTTGCATTGCAAGTGCTGAATTATTTGTCACGTGTAACCAGACTAAAGATGGACTTAGTCAAGGAACTGTCTAGTTCTGTCCCAGAGTCCATGTCTGCTGAGGAACAAAAGACCTTTTCTTCTAGGGTGGCCACCCTACAGTCTATGTCAAACATCTCAACATGAGACTGACTTCTCATGCTGCAGAAGGTGCGTTATGGGCAGCCGGATCAGGCATTGCTATGATGATGCCTTGCTTGGACACAGCTGTGTGATTTCTCGGAACGCTACAAGGCATCGTTCCTCAACGCCCCTTTTGACGGATCAACTCTCTTTGGTCCAGTGGTCAGAGACGCTCTCTTCCAAAGTGAAAAAGACGGAAATACCTTGTCTGCTGTCAGAATTCACTTTGCTACTCCACTATGGACCTTTTCCAGGAACTGGAGTGGAGGTAAGAAGTTATGGTTCCGAAGATCTCATGGTTCTATTTAGGATTCACAAGGAAACCATCCTTCCAGAGGCAGAGGGAGAAATGGCAACAATGGCAGACACCACCCTCATGGCAGAGGGGGATCCAATGATTCAAGGGTCTCGATACCTTCTCGGACAGACCCAATCAGCAATCCCAAAGGATTTCCCAACTGCTTGTTTCTGGAGGCAGTCAAGGGACGTTTGTCTTTACACTGAGCAGCCTGGGAAGCCATCACAAAAGATTGTTGGGTATTAAAATTTATATCTAGAGGCTACTCAATACCCTTTTTCCAAAAACCGTCTCCAAGCAAGATCCTCCCCAATGTTCCACCCAATCAGAGGGAGAGTGCAGCCTTAGAAATCTCAAAGCTGCTACAAAAAGGGTCATCCAAAGTGTCCCCCCAGACCAAATCGGATCAGGCATCTACTCCATATTCTTTTTAGTGCTCAAAAGGATGGGGAACCTCAGGCCCTTTCTGGAACTTATGATCCTTAACAAATCAGTTGCCAATTCAAAGTTACGAATGGTCACGATTCAGTCCATTCTGCCCTTACTGCAAAAAGACAACTGGATGTGCTCTATAGACCTTCAGGATGCGTACAATCCCATCAAGATGAACAGATGATCCAGAAGGTTCCTCCATTTCCGGCTGTAAGCCAGTCACTACCAGTTCAGAGTACTCCCTTTTGGTCTCACCACAGCCCCCAGGGTGTTCACCAAATGCATGGCAGTAGTGGCAGCTCACCTGAGACTGCAAGGATTCCAGGTGTTTTCATGTCTGGACAATTGGCTCCTAACTGTTCCCACCCAGGCATCAACTCCTTGAAGTCAGAAATTTCCTTTTCCATCTAGTCTCGACCTTAGGCATCTCCAGCAATCTAAAAAAGTCTCAACTCTAACTGGTGCAAATCATAGACATCATCCGGGCCCGCCTTGACGCCATTTGTTCCTTAGCGCTTCTACCTCCGGACATCCACCTTCATGTCTCATGTCAAACAAAACTTTGATATTCCTTCTCCCCTGACAAATCTTGCTCTAAGGGCCTTGGGGTCCATGGCAGCCACAATTACACAGGTTCCGGTAGAACGCACTCATATGAGAGTACTTCAATGGACCTTGGCAGCCCAATGGTCCCTTCTTTGCTGTCCATTGAATTACCAAATCAGAATCTCCCAAGCTTGCAAACAATCTCTCCTCTAGTGGCTCCAGTCAGAGGACCGCCTTCAAGGCTGCCTATTCATTCTTTCTCCTCCCAGGGTCACTGTGACCACGGATGCTTCACAGTTCGGGGGGGGGGTATTATTTGGGGCATACAGTCCAAGGCACATGGTCCCCTCTAGAGATCAGTTTGCATATTAATGTCCTGGAGATGAGAGCGGTGCTTCTTATGTTGCAAGCCCTCTGTTCCTCTCTCCCCACGGGAACTATTGCAGTTCAGATGGACAACATGTCAGTGGTTTGTTACATCAACAAACAGAGAGGAGCCAAGTCTTACCCCTTGTGTTGAGAGGCCATGAGGCTGTGGCAATGGGCAATCTCTTCCATCCACTTTTTTGTAGCGACACACATTCTGGGGAAGTCAAACATTCTGGAGGACAGGCTCAGCAGGACCATTCTGATGCTTCACGAGTGGTCTCTGAATCCTTCAGTGGCAAATATGATCCCCAGAGATGGGGTCAATCTTGCTGTGATCTCTTCACGTCCCCTTCCAGCACCAAGTGCAGTGAATTGTTTGCCCACATCCCTCCTCAGGGACAGTCACAGAGAAATGCTGTAGACCATGCTTGGCTCCCTACTGTACTGTATGCCTATCCTCCTCTTCCTCTTATTCCCAAGTTTCTGCAAAAACCTCAGAGGTTGAAGTGCCAAGTGATCATTTTCCCATTTGGCCTCGACAAGTTTGGTTTCCCTTCCTTTTGTCTCACCTGGTTTGTTCACTGTGCACTCTGGATCCCTCTCCAGATCTTTTGTCACATCCTTTGTGACATCCTCATATGGATCTGTTGAATCTAAAACTAACCACTTGGTTACTCCTGTTCTAATGATGGCTAGAACGTCCGAGCTTTCTTCCCCAGTTAGAAGAATTTTAATTGCAGAATATAAACCATCCACGAGGAGAATATGCAATAGCAAGTGGAAGAGGTTCTCCATTTGGGCTCATCAGAACAATCTGGACCCTTTTACAGCTCTGGTTCCTGCTGTTTTAGATTTCCTGGCTTCAATTTTTCATAATGGAGCTAGTTTCTCTACAGTGAAAGTGCAGTTGGCAGTCATTTCCAATTTTTACATTAGGGAAAATTCTTTCTCTTTGGCCTCATCTAAGTTGTGCAAGGCTGTTTTAAAAGGTACCTTTTCCTTCGCCCTCTTATCAAAGATCCATTTGCTCCTTGAGACCTCACCTTGGTTTTACAGGCTTTAGTCATGCCTCCTTTTGAGCCTTCAGCTAAGGTTGATTTAAAGTTGTTGACCTGGAAGACCATTTTCTTAGTGGCTCTTACCTGAACCCAAGAGAGTGTCTGAATTGCAGGCTATATCTTGTAAGCCTCTGTATTTAGTTTTTCAGTAGGACAGAGTTATTTTACGTACTAACCCTTCCTTTCTGCCCAGGGTCGCTTCTGAGGCTAACATAAACCAAGTTATTAATCTGCCTGTCTTCTTTCCTAATTCCAAAACAAAGGAAACAAGTTTCCACCTCCTCAGTGTTCTGATCTAAACTCCCCATTGATGACATTTGCACAGCTGCTACTTGGTCAAACCACTATACTTTATATCTCATTACAAATTGAACAATATTTCCAGGAACAGAGCCTCTTGTGGTTCTGCTGCGCTTCGGAATATCCTTCCATGAGGGCCTCCCAAGTTCTTCTGTAGCTGGTGACTCTGTCCCACAGGTTGAAGAGCAAATGAGGGCAACATCATCAGATTAAGAAGTTATGTACTTAACATAGCGTTCCATCTGAGTTGTGCCTCTCATTTGCTCTTCAACCGTCCCTCCCTCAATCCCCCTACCTTTGGGAGGACCTAGTGGAGATATGTAGAAAAATACTTTTTACTGTTTGAACTCCTGAAGTATGCATGTCTGACTTTCTCTTATTCCTTGGGTGATTTATTTGTAGTTGTATGATAAGACAATACATAGTTGTACAGCAAACTCGATCTGAGGGATTTGGAGGAGAGGAGTGTTATGGGTAGGGGAGAAGCTCAGATTTTGGATCCTGGAGCTTTAGTATGCGGCCAAGTTGGTTCCTATCCTTAGATCCAAGCCCACAGATTGAAGAGCAAATGAGAGGCAACAACTCGGATGGAACGTTATGGTAAATACATAACTTGTGTATATTTGGTTGCATTCAAAAATGAACAGGCATGCCAGTCTTTAGGTGGTATTTCTTAAAAAAAAAAAACAAAAAAAAAACTTGTTTTAGTAATACAGACCTTCTTGAAGCTAGGTTAATAAGCGAGGTGATGATTAGTGATCAGCAGTATGGTTTCATGCCAGGAAAGAGCACTACAGATGCGATGTTTGCTCTGAGAGTGTTGATGGAGAAGTACAGAGAAGGTCAGAAGGAGTTGCATTGTGTCTTTGTGGACTTGGAGAAAGCATAGGGCAGGGTGCCTAGAGAGGAGTTGTGGTATTGTATGAGGAAGTCGGGAGTGGCAGAGAAGTACGTAAGAGTGGTACAGGATATGTACAAAGGTATGTGACAGTGATGAGATCTGCAGTGGGAATGACAGATGCGTTTAAGGTGGAGGTGGGATTACATTAAGGATCAGCTGTGAGCCCTTTCTTATTTGCACTGGTGATGGACAGTTGACAGACAAGATCAGACAGGAGTCCCCGTGGACTATGATGTTTGCAGATGACATTGTGATATGTAGTGAGAGTAGGGAACAGGTTGGGGAGACCCTGGAGAGGTGGAGATATGCTCTAGAGAGGAGAGGAATGAAGGTCAGCCGGACTAAGACGGAATATATGTGTATGAATGAGAGGGAGGATAGAGGAATGGTGAGGGTGCAAGGAGTAGAGTTGACGAAGGTGGATGAGTTTAAATACTTGGGATCAACAGTTCAGAGTAATCGCAAGTGTGGAAGAGAGGTGAAGAAGAGAGTACAGGCAGGGTGCAGTGGGTGGAGAAGAGTGTCAGGAGTGATTTGTGACAGACGAGTACCAGTAAGAGTGAAAAGGAAGGTCTACAAAAGGATAGTGAGACCAGCTATGTTATTTGGGTTGGCGACAGTGGCATTGACAAAAAGGCAGTAGTCAGAGCTGGATGTGGCAGAGTTAAAGATGTTAAGATTTGCACTGGGTGTGACAAGGGTAGACTGGATTAGGAATAAGTACATTAGAGGGTCAGCCCAGGTTGGACAGTTTGGAGACAAAGCCAGAGAGGCAAGATTGCGTTGGTTTGGACATGTGCTGATTAGGGATGCTGGGTATATTGGGGAAAGGATGCTAAGGACAAAACTGCCAGGTAAGAGGAAAAGAGGAAGGCCTAAGATAAGGTTTATGGATGTGGTTGGAGAGGGCATGCAGGTGGTTGGTGTGACAGAGCAAGATGAAGAGGACAGGAAGAAATGGAAACAGGTGATCCGCTGTGGCGATCCCTAACCGGGAAAAGCTGAAAGAAGAAGACCTACTTATTAGAGCTTACACTGAATTTAGTAAAGGGTGAGTGATGTGTCTCTATTTAGACAAGTGGCTATAACATGAGTGATCATTTCTTTAGACTTCACCTATTATAAAACTGAATGCCCATTTTGAGAGGCAAAATTGTTGAATAAGCCAGGTAGAAGGCTTTGTGATAAACTGCTTCAGGTTTATTAGGTCAGAAACAACTTGCATGCCAGAAATTAATAACAAGAGAGATGTTCTTCATTCCACATTGCTGCAGTCCTAACTATTGGGTAGTCCACTGTCCAGTCGGCCCGAATACCAAAGTATATGGCTGACGTCGGTCAGGGCGCATTAGACTGACGTCAGTACGTCAGGGTACTAATGCGCATGACCGACGTCATATCCTCAGTCTTTTTTGCCGCATGGTCCGATGCAGAAGCAATTTTGCGAGTGCAGGTTGGCGTTCTGAAAGTTTCTGAAGTCAGAGTTTCAGACCGAATCAAAGTTGGCTAAGTACCCCGTTGGGGAATATTTTGTTTTTTTCTTGCCTCAGTATTTAACCGGATGTCAGAAAAAGTGAATAACTGTATTTCTTGTGGGAAACAGATACCTCATAGGGATTACCATACTTTGTGTATACCTTGTTTAGGGCCTGAGCACGACGTTGTTGGATGCCGCTCTTGTGCTAGATTTAACAAACGCACTATTAAGAGAAGGTTAGACTGTGCCAGGTTAGTTTTTGGGAAGCGTTGTAATTATAAAATGCCGTCGGATGCTCCGACGCCCGCTTCAGCCAAAAAGCGCAAGGACAAAGCAGCAAAGCCTAGAGTTGAAGAACCGACAGTCCCGGACGTCGGTTCTCTAGAAGGCTCAGTGGAGCCGGAGGTTCTGCCAGGAGTTTCTTTGGAGTCTCAGGGAGAGACTTTACTGTTACAAGATGTGTCCTCTCAGGAAGTAGGCCAGGCTGAGGGGGCTTCTCAGGTGGCTGTTCTTCCCTCTCTTCCTAAGGTGGTTAGAGCCTCCCCTTCTGTTTCCAAGGTTTCTTTGAGAGGCAGGCCAAGTTTAGCTTCAGTGGGGGTTTCTCCTAGTGCTTCAGGGTCTTTGCCTAAGAAACATATGCTTAAAATGGCAGAGGATTTAATTACTATGATTAGAGGTTCTATGCCCCCTCCTGATAAGAGGCCTAGGGTGGAACCTGAGTTTGAGAGTTTTGAGCAATGTTCGAGGCTTCTGAGTCTTGCTGAAGACTTGCAGGAGTATCCTCCTTATTCTGATTCTGATGTGGATGATTCTACTCCTTCAGCTTCTCCTCCTGAGGATTTTTCATTTTCAGAGACTCTGCATTCCATGAGGGAGCATTTTAAATGGGAAGGTCAAGATTTCTCTGATTCCAGGAAGAGGCTTAGGGAATTCTTGTTTTACCCCAGCATAGGCCTTTAGCTATACCTCCTGTTCTGAATGTGGTGGAAGATGTTTTTGCAGAGGCTTCCCTGAATCCTGATTCTTTGCCTCCTGCCCCAGTTAAACCGGATAGGTACTATAGGGTGCCTGAAGCTCATAAGTATCTTTTAAGAGTCCTAGGGCAGACCCGAAACTGTCTCTCAGGGGCCTAAAGGTGTGAAGGCCTCTGTTGTTAAAAATCCTGTTCCTCCTGATAAAGAGGCAAGGGCTTTGGATAGATGGGGAAAGAAAGTGTATACTTCTTCCACTTTAGCCATGAGGGCGTTGAATTGTCAGTTTCACATGTTAAAATATCAGAATTATCTCCTTTCACAATTGAAATCTAAGGTGGATGCTCTGGCAGAAGGTATTGAGTGTAAAGAGTTGCAGGATTTAGTTCATGTGTCTGAACAGGTGGGTAAACATTCCCTGCAGTGTGGTTTTGATGCTGTGCAGGCCTCCTCAAGGGTGGCTGCCACTGGTTCTGTTCTTCGTAGGCACGCCTGGTTGAGGGATCAGAATTTAGCTGAGCATGTTAAAACAAGGATTTTGGATGCTCCTTTACAGTCTGATGTGTTGTTTGGTGCGCCTGTGGAAGCAGTTTTAAAGAAAATGGAGGACAAGGCTAAGTCTATGCAAACTGTTAAGGATTTTTTGCAGGTTCAGCCTCCGAAGTTTAGTAGAAATTGGCCTACTAAGGGATGGACATATCCCGCTTATGATTCCCAGTCTAGGGGTAGGTCTAGACGTGGTAGGGGCAGAGCACAAGGTTCTTTTAGGCCTAGAACAGGAGGTTCACCTGCTCAGTCTTCTGGTGAGGGCAGGGGTCAGTCCTTTCGTAAACAGACCCAATGACCTACCTTTTCAGCTGCCAGTACATTCTCGCCTGGCAGCACCTTTGGGAGGAAGGCTGGCTCTTTTCAAAGAAAATTGGGATTTAATTACCCAAGACAGATGGGTTTTGGATATCATTCACCACGGTTACAGGTTTTATTTCCATACCTTGCCTCCTTTCAAAGGCATGCCAGACATTCCTCCTCTACAAAGAAAAGAGGCTCACAAGCAAATTTCTCTGTTGCTTCAAATAGGGGCCATTCAGCCAGTTCCTGTGCCAGAAAGGGGCCTAGGATTTTATTCTCGCCTGTTCCTAGTACCAAGAAGGGGAACACGTGGAGACCAATTTTGGATTTATCTATCCTCAACACTTATCTGGACATTCCCAAGTTCAAAATGTTGACGTTGCAACAGCTTTTACCTCTGCTGGGCAAAGATCACTGGATGGTAACTTTAGATCTCAAGGAAGCTTACCTTCATGTGCCTATCAGACTAAGTTGCAGGAAGTATCTGCGTTTCGAGCTGGAAATTCTCATTATCAGTTCTCTGCATTGCCCTTTGGCTTATCTACTGCCCAGAGTATTCACAAAGGTTCTGGCTCCAGTGATAGCTTACTTCAGGTTAAAAGGAATTCAAATCTATCCTTACTTGGACGACTGCCTGCTTCTGGCTCAAGAAAAGGAAGACCTTTTACAGCATTTGGAATTTGTGATAGCAGTGCTAAGATGCCTAGGGTATTCTGTGAACGAAATAAAGTCCAGTCTAGTACCCTCTCAAGACATGTGCTTTCTGGGTGTGAGACTGAATACAGCAGCCCAGATGGCCTTTCTAACCCCGGACAAACAAAAGAATCTTTCCAGTTACTTCCATCACCTATCTCTTCAGTCCGGGCTGACTGCAAGGACAGTCCTTCAAGCCTTAGGGTTCATGGCATCTTGTATTCTGGTGCTTTCCAATGCCAAACTGCATATGAGGAAGTTACAATGGTATCTCAAAAATGTATGGACACAGCACTGCCAGGATTTGGACACTGTCATTCAAATAATACCTTGCATTCAAAAGGAATTTTTGTGGTGGGCTCAGGAATGTCACCTAAGCAAGGGACTCTCTGTGACCCGGCCAGAGGCGAGTCAGATTCTAACGACAGATGCCTCAGACATTGCTTGGGGAGCTCATCTAAATGGAAAATGGATACAAGACAAGTGGCCTGCCAGACTACAGCATCTACATATCAACATGAAGGAGATGTTAGCAGTCCAGTTTGCATTAATGGCTTTCAAGGAGTTACTTCTTCCAGGGCAGGTGTTGATTCTAACAGACAACACTACTGTCATGTGGTACATCAACAAACAAGGGGAACACATTCTTACCCGTTGTGCAGGCAAGCAATGATTTTATGGGAGACTGCGCTCAGCTTGCAACTAACTCTTCAGGCAAGGTTTCTGCCGGGAGCACAGAACTCCTTAGCAGATGTGTTAAGCAGACAAATCATGGATCCCCACGAGTGGAAACTGGATCTTCATGTATTTCAAAAATTGACAGTGTCATGGAGAACTCCAGACATAGATCTGTTCGCTTCTCCACTAAACCACCAGCTGCCAAAGTTTTGCACAAAGGGGTTTCATCACACAGCTTGGAAAGTGGATGCTCTGTCTTTCAGTTGGGAAAATCTTCATGTGTATGCCTTTCCACCTCTGCCTCTTCTCCCAAAGGTGCTCCTAAAGGTCAGACAAGACAAGCCAAGGATGATTTTAATAGCTCCAGATTGGCCTCGGCAACACTGGTACCCATTACTGAGGAGACTGGTAAGGAAGCCTCCATGGCCTTTACCTTTGATTCCACACCTGTTGTCTCAGAGGGACGGTCACCTGCTCAATGTCAAGCTTCACTCTCTTCATCTAACAGCCTGGCATATTCTGTTTTGAAACACAGCAGGTCTCAACTTCCTCAACAAGTTTTAAATGTGATTATGGAAGCCAGAAGACCTAGTACAAGGAAAGTGTACGCAGAAAAATGGAAGAGGTTTTTATTTTGGAGTGCAGCAAACAATTTGGAGATTTCTGAGCCTAATTTGAGTGTGGCTCTTCAATATCTTACTGAGTTATTGGACAAAGGTTTGTCTTTCTCTTCCATTAAGATTCATGCTGCAGCAATTTCAGCTCACTATGATTGTGACCCACCATTGTTTTCGCATCCTTTGTTCAAGCAATTTCTTAGAGGGCAAAGAATATAAGACCCCACGTAGAGCTCCTACTCCTGCTTGGGACCTCAATTTTGTGTTGGAGAAACTTACTCTACAACCTTTTGAGCCTGTGGCTACTGCTGAATTGAAATACTTGTCATGGAAGACTGCTTTTTTGTTGGCGATTACTTCTGCAAGAAGGGTTTCTGAATTGCAGGCCCTTATGGCGGTAGAGCCTTTTTTGATTTTTCATAAGGATAGGGTATCATTACGTACTAATCCTTCCTTTATGCCTAAGGTGGTTTCTAGTGTGGCTTTAAACCAAACTATTCATTTGCCTACTTTTTATGCAGACCCCCAAAATAAAGGGGAAAAGATTTTGCACACTTTAGATGTACACAGGCAATTGCGTTATTATTTAAGCAGGACTAAGGATTTTAGGCAGTCTCAGCAGTTGTTTGTTTCTTTTGCTTTGAGTTCAGGGCAAGCCTGTGTCAAAACAAACTATTTCTAGGTGGATTGGGTTTTGCATTGCATTTTGTTATTCCCATCATGGCAAGGAGATTCCAGCTGGGATTAGGCCTCATTCCACTAGGGCTACTGCCACTTCAACAGCATTTCTAAGGGGGGTGGCAACTAAGGATATTTTGGAGGCAGCTACTTGGAGTTCAGTGCATACTTTCTCTAAGCATTATCACCTTCCTCTCTACTCTAAGTCTAGGGCTGGTTTTGCCACAGCTATTTTGCAAGGCATGTTGTTAGCTCCTGCTTCTTTATGATTTGCCAGCCTCCCTTACCTCTGCTTTGGGATTCTACCCAATAGTTAGGACTGCAGCAATGTGGAATGAAGAACATAGTACAGTTTTGTACCTACCATAAATGTAGATGTTCGAGGATCCACATTGCTGCAGTCCAATTTACCCTCCCTCCTTCCCCTCTGTGTTTAGGGGTGGTTGTGTAGGTGAGGTTATATGCTGGTAATTTTGTATATATTGTACATATTTTTGGTGCAGGTATATTTGGCCTTGTCTTTTTAGGGTCTTCTGACATCTGGGGCAAGAAAAGACTGAGGATATGACATCGGTCATGCGCATTAGTACCCTGACGTACTGACGTCAGTCTAATGCGCCCTGACCGACGTCAGCCATATACTTTGGTATTCGGGCCGACTGGACAGCGGACTACCCAATAGTTAGGACTGCAGCAATGTGGATCCTCGAACATCTACATTTATGGTAGGTACAAAACTGTACTTTTCTTTCCACAAGCAGCTAATCTTAATGCTGCTCCAGAATATCATAATATATTATTCCAGAACTAATACTGTTGGTAAGTAAACATCAAATTTCTATGCTGTTAGTTTATCTGCTTTTGCCAGTTTAAGTTTTTTTTTTTTTTTTTGTTTGTTTTGTTTTGTTTTAAAGTTCCAGTAATTGTTCCTGCATCATCCAGAATAAATTCCGTTGTAAACTGTCTACCTAGCTCATCCTGCTACAGCACAGACATGATTATTCTAGCATATATAGTCTGTTTTGGTTTCACTATGTGGCTTATAAATTAACTAGCTGTGTTTAAGAAGACTATCAACTAGTTTAGTACAAGAAAAAAAGGTTGACAAAGCAGACTTGGAATAACGGCCAAGTTTATCCCCCCTAAATAACAGATCATTAACAGAGAAAGTCAGTCTGTTAACCAAGTCTTTGACTGTAAAAAGTCAGTGAAACGCCTTCCCTGTCTCAGAGCTAGCTGTTTTAATTCTCTGTGCCTTCTCCTGATCTGGCACCCCGTTCAGGAGAGAAAAAGGGGTCTTATACTTGAAGACAAAAAAAAAAGTTCCTCTCCTGCATTAGGACTGGAAAAAAAAAAAAAAAAAGATTTTTCTAGATTTAAAACTGTAGCAAACCTTTTGCTGAAGTACATCAATCCCGACCACAAAAACAGTATCAGCATTCATTTCCGAGTACCTGTGTAGAAATAAATGCTGATACTGTACTACCAACCACTTACCGATTACACCTCCAACACCTTGCACCCTGGACATACCTCTCAGCTGTCAACAGCTCACAGAATATCCAGATTTTTGCATCGTAGTTTTGGTTTGTTCCTCATAAACTTTTTGGCTTTCTGGCAAATCACTGAGAACTGAAGTAATTAAATAATGACAAATATTTGAGTTTCAGATTTCCATGTTCTTCAGAAAATGCATGCCAATGTAAAACCTAATCTGTTGTTCTATAAACATTCTAAATGTATAAGAGCACTAATTAAATTATGTCCCTATTTTGGAGCTTTTATGCCCAGTCCTTGTCTCACCCTAGCTATGCCTCTGCCCCCTCACTCATAAGTATCAGAAAGTAACCACAAACTATTTAGATTTGTGGTAAACTGCTTCAGAGCATGCCTCCTCCCACCTTCACTTGCAAGGGTAGAGCAAGCGAGCTCTCTTTATTTTGCTGCTGTACTTGTGTGTTTTGTTAAGATTCATCAATAGCACAACGTATATTTTGTTAGTTATAAAGTGTTTACAGTGTACATCAAAACATTCCCCAGGATTCAAAAACAGATAGTGCAATGTGAAAGGTGAAATTGCATGGGGGAGGGAGTTAGCTAAAAGATAACACATCATGGTTGCACAATTCATCAGATACTGTGGGTGGCATGGCATGCAGATAACTGTATAAGGAAATGGAAATTAACTCCATTATTGTAATGAGAGTGATGCCCAATGCAAATAACAGTAAGTATCACAGCAGAGCAATTCAGAAATGTCTACAAAATGCGCAATCAGTCTCTTTTGCCAGTGTAGGTCTAGACCATAAAATTATGATGAAGAGACAGAGGCCCCAGTATTGAGTGGTACAGCGGTTAATGTTGTCACCTCACAGCAAGAGGTTCTCCGATTCGATTCTCAGCTGGGGTGCCTACTGTGTGGAGTCTGCATGACCTCCCTGTGTTTGCATGGGTTTCCTCCCACATTCAAAGACATGTGCCTGGAGCATTTCTCTCCAGGCCTCTGGTGAAAATAGGCTCTGTCGTAGTCAGACTTTCCCAGTTAACAAATGTTAAATAAATAAATGTGCTACAGGTAGCAGTAGGTTTATATAAATGTACATGTATGATGCCATCTTTGCAGCCAGTAGCCTTGAAAGAATGCACCATCACCTACAGTGTTGTACAAGGATTTGACTTCACCTAATATTTCACCCCCTTCATGGCACAGGAATAGTGGACTGCTACTGTTTTCATAGAGGCACCATGCAGGACCTAGTACACATGTTGCCGTCACATGCAGCACCTTGGATTGCGTGGAGTAGTCATGCTGGTAGATAAAAATAAGGCATGTGTAGCATGGAGAATCTTTGCTGCAGAGTCCATTCTGCAGCCAACAGAGGATGTGGTGGGTGTATCCTAGATGTTTAACTCATAGATACTAATCCAGTTTCTCAGTGCCATGCTACAGCATGTGGAGGAGCATATGCAGTTTCCATGTAACAACACCATGCTGGCATTTTATGAAATAACCAAATTCTGCTAGGTACTGTAAGCCATTAACTGCACCCACATTTACATCAAGACTCCACCTGTGACACAGGAGCACCTGTAAGGGATTCCTGTCCTTTCAACTGCCAGGTGGTCTGCAAAGGATAGGGATAATCTACAATTTGTCAATGCACCAGCTATGTAGTACCAATAATTCTTACATCTCCCACATGTCCAGCTTATGTCAGCGATTTGTGCAGGGTGTTTTCCCTCAAGGAAATCTGATTGATAATGCTAGATATGTTCTAGTACTATGGCTCAAGACACTGATAAGAAACACCCAGAGCATGACTGAGAATGCATACACCACCACCACTCTATTACAGACCCCGAAGCATTGTGAAACTTGTCTTCAGACTGATGGCCTGTTCCCACTGTTTAGATATTTCTGGTGGCACCCTGCAGTATGCTTCAAAAGCATGAATCAAGATTTTTGCTGTGTGTGCAGCAGTGTTACACTACATGGTGATACAAAAAACAAATACATCAGGAGATTGTCATCAGGGGAGAGGGTATGTTTGAGCCAGCAGCAGAGGAGGTGCCTGGAGCTGTCTGTTGAGGAGTTTGTGGTGGATCCAGCTGCAAGGGATAACCATGAAATACAAAGATGGGTACTACACAGTGTGATGCTGGCTAAGAGGCACTGTCTGGTTCACAAGCCTGACCCAGGTTAGGTATAACAGAGAGTAGCAGTCATGCATGTAGTACTAATGCCAGGCTATGCTTTACCTTGCATGGACTGACATCCTGTGGTTTAGACGCAGATACTGTGGTAAAAGAGGGAAAGCGCAGTTGTTAATGCACAGGTGGGGAGGGCCATAGTTACAAGTGATGTCAGTAGTGTGGTGTGTGTGTTTGTGTCTGTGGCTGGGTGTTTGTGTGTGATGGCCAGTTGAGAGAGGTGAACTAGGAATACTGTTCCGGGAGGGGTTGGGGGTCTCCATTGTGGTGTACACGGCTGGCACAGAAGTTGTGACAGGTCCATGACACTTAGGAGTTATGTTTGTGGATTGAGCAGGTCCATATTCCTAGGACTTGGTCCTCTGAGAAACATCACTGGCATGTTCTGCAGCTGGCACGGAGGATGGTGTACTCCATGAGTGAAATGCAGGATTCTCCACTAGTAGGTTCAGCATGAACATAGCGTATCCGCATGTGTGCCCATGATGTGCTGCAGGTAGTAGTGATGGAGGATGTGGATGGAAAGTGTACAGCGGAAATATACCAAGGTCATCCATGGATGTGAAAATCTAAGTTATTATGAAAGACTAAAATATCTGAACTTGTACAGTGTCTCTTACAAATATTTAAGAGAAGATGTTATTCAGGTATATAGGGCATTTAGGGACAACTACCTCTGGGGGAATGTTTGGAGTTATCAAAAAGTACTAGAGAATTATCAGATAACCTATGTAGAAGATTCTATAGAAATGAGAAGTGTACTAATTGGTTAGCTGACAGAGTAGCTGATGCTTGGAACAGACTACCAAAGCAAGTACTAGTTTAGATATTTTTAAAAATGGCACGGACATTTATTATGGGAACAAATGTTTTAGTATATTGGCAAGCTAGAAAGGCATTAATGCCCATGCTTGAAACATTTGTATATATGTATGTATGCATGTATGTATAGGAGCAGACAAGCTGTATGCACACTACTGAGATTCGCAGATCACATGACCATTGTTGCAATATGCTCATGTGTTTGTGAGTGCAGTGTTTGCCAGTGGATTCATTAATTAGTGCGTTGTTGGCACACTAATTGCCTGCTGTTACATTTTTAATTATCTTTAGGCATAACTATTTTGCAACTTCAACTGTGAGAATTAAACGTCTGTTGCTGAACCACATGGATTGTTTATTACATACTATAGAAGTGGAGTGCTATTAATACATATTTCAACCAAAACAATCTTTGAGTTTGACAGTGTCACTGATTAGACTTGTATACATAAAAATAATGTAATCCACGATAAGGAGGTCCATCAGACCTTGCCGTGTTTGCAAAGTAGTTTTTACATGTCATCTGTATTTGTACACTTCTTTGCAAACATATGGCGTGTTACTCTAGGGACCCTCCTGCAATTATTACTGTGTGTGTCAGTGGTGCAGTAGGTAGCACACTCATCTTTAGTGCTGGAAAGCCAGAAGGCTGTAGGTTCTATTTCTACTCCAGGTGATTGGATTGCTGACACTGCAGTGCAGTATTAGTGGGTTGCTGCACACCTGTATTTATTGTGCTTCAGGTGAGATGTTAAATTCAGGTCCCATCTGTTTGAGTTGGTGGTAGCTCGGGTGCATGTAAAAGATCCCATCACACCTACTGAAAAGAGTAGGGAAAGTTCCCCAATTTCTAGGCCCAGTTTCCAATAGTAGTATAAATACCACCTCGGGTCCCTGCCACCAGTCTAGTAGGACTAACCTGGTCAACAAAGGATAAATAAATAAAAATGAAGAATAAAATTACTTATGGGTATTTAAGTTGCCCTGATGTAAAAAGGCAGTCTACTAGCTTATAAAATTTAGTTGCTGATTTAACCTATAGTAGCAGGAAGTTTAGTCATAAAGCAGCATGGCAACTGAATTAGACAAACATTTGTTTTTATTGTACGTGTAACCTGTCGACTGCATTTGTTTGAGGGACTACTGAAAAGTGTGGATTGCCTGCATCTTCGTCTGCATTTTTTGCTTCATTGGTAAGAACTGAAGACTCCAAAGGAACACCTTGAACTGAAGAGTCTGAAGGAACTTCTTGATATAATAGCAAAAAAAAAAACTGCATGCAGGTTTTTCACATTCTGTGTATTTTCTGATGAAGTTTGGGTGGTGCCTGGACGAAAACACATGTTTTGTGGAGTGTTAAGTTGTATGTACTAGCCAATAAAGAGTGGAGTTTTTCTGTCTTCGAAACCCAGTCTGTTTTGTTTATTAGACAAACATTCATACTTACCATTCTGCATTTTAAGTATGAGAACGTATTTCTTTTTTTCCAACAAACATCTGTATTAAATTTTCACACATGATATAGGCAATCTTACATTTATACAAATGAAGAAACAACATGACACCACTTTAGTTGCAAACAGTATATATCACAGACACCATTGAAACAACTGTAGTTGTAAGCATTATACATCACTTGTAATATATCCAGTCATTGTCAGTTAAGCATTATATGGCTCATTCAAATCTTGCTTCTTAAACCTTGTTCCTGTTCTGCATATATTGTTCCCACAATTCCCATTTTCCCTATGTAGTTTGCTCCCTCCCTTTTCTAAAGATCCCAGTTCCATTTGTTTTATCTCTGTTACAGTATTCACTGCTGCTAGTAAAGTTGGTCTAGACTTTGATTTCCATTTTCAAGAAATTTCTTTGGCAGTCACCATGATTAGACTCAGCAAGGCTTTACCAGATTCTGTATCAGAACTCAAAAAATCTTCTCTCAAGTCAATCCAATCTGCTTACCCAGCATCTTTGACAGAGCATTCTGCAGGTAATCCCTAAAGTCTGCCAGCTCATTATACTCCCAAAAATATGTTCCCAGCCAACTCTTTCTTGAAAGTATTTCTGATGCAAATAGAGTATTCTTTGTCTGTGTTAATCAGAGTACACCTTGTACTGTTTACTGATTAAGAACTGCAGTACAATACCTAAAGCTTATTCCCTCAGAAGCTCTGATGGTATCATGAACATCATGGCCTAATTAATAAGCTCTTTAAGTAATTAGCAGTGAGCATGTGTATTATATGTGACAGATATAAATGTGACACAGTAAAAGGTTACTGTTTGGTAAGTAAACACCTGAATCTGAGATGTATGCATTTCTAAAGAATATGACCTCTACTGCTTATTGATTAGAAAGCAACAGTGTGACTGTGGTACATTTACTGTGGCATTGTCATTGTTCTCCATATATTAGGCCACAGTTTGATGATAATCAGTAGCAGTCCAAGTTGTGATTTTTGTAGACATGATGGGGAATGTGTAGAAGTAGCAAACATATGCCTGAGAACAGTGTCTCTACACTTCTCTGTTTGCTACAAATTGACAATGGAGAGTTGACTGTCACTGTATTCTACTGCACTTACTAAACATCTGCATAAAATATGCTGTAAAGTGCAGAACACGATATAATGTGCTTTAGTCTTTTCTTATAAGAAACTTTTCATGTAGTTTAGGACCTTTTAGGCAGAAGGGGCTGTGTATGTGTTACAAAAGCAGTGCAGTAACACAGCTTTGAGAATAAGAGAATCACTGAGAGAATGTGTTGGGGAGTCACCCTGGACAGTTTTATAAGAGAGAGAGCCAGAGTACCACAAGGGAAATGAGAGAAAATATCAAAAATGGAAAAACTACAAAATAGCTATCATGCGGATATGTTGTTTCCAGCAGATAAAGACTGATTAGCTGTTATACATGTAATAGACAGCCTATGAATTGTGTATGTATATAATTTATTTTGAATAATGTTTTATATTACAGTGTAGCTTATAACCAGAAGTTGCAGGAGACATGTGATAGTACATACAGTGCAAACTACTTGTATGCTGTGAAATTTTATGTTTGCTTGCTAATTAATTAATTAAAGCATTTTATGACCTTATTTATGCTTTCTTTGGCATTCCATCAAATAGTTTTGAGACTGTCCAAAACATTCATGCTCCATTTACTGTATATGTGAGCCGTACCCAGTTAAACAATGGAAAAACCTGTTCCTTTACTCCCCCACCCACTCAAGAATGTTGTAAACTGATAATTTGTTTATATTATTTGACATATATTTGAAATGACAGTTAAGAAATGTTGAGTCTGCATGCAGAATTATTTGACTAAAACCAGTTTTGTCATTTTGCAGAGGGGAAAAGCCATATTCCTGTGGTACGTGTGGAAAGTCCTTCTCAGATTCTAGTGCCAAGCGGAGACACTGCGTCTTGCACACGGGCAAAAAGTCATTTTCTTGCCCAAATTGCAATGTACAGTTTGCCCGCTCAGATAGCTTGAAGGCTCACATGAAAATCCACAATAAAGAGAAACAAATACAAGAAACGAACAGTGTTACAGATGATTTAGAGGAAGTTAGAAGCATCCTGCAGCTTCAGCAGTACCAACTTGCTACTTCAAGTGGACAAGAGATACAGTTGCTTGTCACAAATGACATCCATAATATTAACTTTATACCTGGTCAGAGTTCTAGTATTCGTATAATTACTTCCTCTGAAGAATCACAGCCAATCTCAACAGATCAGGACTCAAATCTCAAAGTGCTGACTCAGCAGACGGAGCAAGTGCCTCAACTGGCTTTAGCCCCTCACCCAGGAGAAACCACACAAGTACAGACACTTAATGTGATGGGGCTTGCGAATCAGGTTGGATCTGAGCCAGCAGGACAAATGCACGTCATCACCCTTAGCAAAGAAGCAATAGAACACTTACAGGTTCACCACGGGCAGGCTGCACAGGTACAACTAACAACAGAGACACCATCATCTCTGTCATTGTCATGAAAGCATGCCACCACAGGCAGAATCAGAATGCAGATGTCACACAACAAGTTCAACAGTATGTCTCTGTAAATCACCCAGCCTGGCCTTTTCTACTTCTTCAGTTTAGAGGAAAAGCATCTCAGATATTGTCTAGCACATACTCCTACAGAAATAGTTACCAGAATAGCAGCCCAGAACTAATTTTGCATAGTTTTTTTTCACACTTGTAATATAACATGTAATATAACATAGGGATTGATCTCATAGATGATTCTAGAAAAGTATATTGTGCTCCAGCGTAAGAACCTGAACATTAATAAGGGTTTCATAAGAAATGCATTTCAATGTTGCAGGAAAAATATGAATATCTGTGTTTTTCTGAGCTGGGTATGCAGTGCAGCCCATTAAATTAACCTGTCTGCAAATTAAGATAGAGATGTGTGATGATCATTGTTGTTTTTAAGATTTTTTTCAGTAAAGTAAATAGCCACCATTGTCTTTCATTTAATTCAAATTGCCCTGCCTTGGGTACAGTTCACAACAATATTTCTGGACAAGCACTCTGATATAATCATTCCTTTAACTTTGATTCGTTTTGACAAGCAGTTTGTCATGCACTCTGGATTTCAAGATGTATTGAGTCTGATTTTAGAAACCTCATACACTGGCTAACTTTTCATAGATCCTCTTCTGATTTTTCCCAGCTCAGCACATTTATGAATGTTTATTGTTTTCTCAAGTGCATGAGTTTCTCCTCCCAATGCATGTCATGGCACCCCATTTCAGGTTAGGAGAGCATGGCCAGTGTACGTGTCACTCATTGTTTTCTGCCACTCATATAGTTTGGATCTCTGTCCTAATGTTCATCATGAAATATATTCTGTGGCTTCAAAGTTTTCCTGTAGTCACTGGATCATGACCCAGGACTTGCACTAGCACTGTCTGTACTGCTTCTGTGAGGAGCACGGTATGAAGCTCTTCCATAAGTTCCAACTCTTCAGCCTGCCATCTGAAAGAGAGGGCTTCTATGGGGAGTGCTTTGCATTGACTGTCAAGGATGTTGTGTTTATGCAGCCTAAAAGGCCCTTCTCATAATCCCTGGCCATTGCTAGGCAAACGGGAAGATAGAACATTCAGCCAGCAGACATTGGGCTGAATTAGGAATGATATGTCAGTGAGACTAATATGCCCTCAAGAGTCTGTAGCATCCTCTTAACTGGTGAAGAGTTGAGCTTGCCTGACTCATTAGTTGACAACTAGAGAAATGCAAGAGGTGCACACCCAGCAGTCCGTGAGAGTGTTTGTGTGTGGGGAGGGGGGTTAGGGTATATGCATAACATCTTACATAATAGAGTGTCTGACACATGGTAGGGGGGCAGGATATATGCATAACATCTTACATAATAGAGTGTCTGACACATGGTAGCATTTGACCTGTTTATTTAGAATGGTCTGTAGAGTTCTCCATCATAAAGTCAGCTGTTGAGCTTGGAACCCTAATGACCCTTTGGTACCAGATGCACCTGTAAATAAACTAGGTATTCTACTAAAGCTACTTGACAACAAATGTGGCTTATCCTCAAGTGTACAGGAGATGACCCTTAAGGAGCAATGACTAATGCCAGCAGTATGTTTTGTGCATGCCTATCAAGACTGTATACAATCTCCATTAAGCACTTACCCAGATACCTGTACCCCCATCATCCAGTGCTTGGCTGTTGCATTTTAGCATTTGCTTGTTGGGCAAGCCAGGATCCACTCTGTCCAGAGCTTAGGGTTGAGGAGGCTCCCATCTCCCCTTTTGTCTTGCAGTGGAGTTTCTCAGGATCCAGTGGCTCTTATCCTTGAAACTGACAAGGATAATTAGGGGCCTCCTCCTTGTAGCTTCTTACCAGTGAGATGTTTAGGCTAATAAAGTCAGCTATGGATTGATTTGTGGCTTTTTTGCCATCATCCAGAAATATATTCACTTCATTCTTGGTTTAGAAGACTGAGGACTCGTGAGTTACCTCACACATGGAATCTGTTATCAAGGATGTTGTGTTCATGCTGCCTAAAAGTATCTTGATTTTGCTCCTTTTATATCATTAGCCACAGTACTAATAGACTTGGTATTCCAGCTAGATATCATGACCAGTGGTATGGTGATAGAGCTTATTACATGGCCTGCTCATTGCTTTCATTTCATGGTTGACATACCCCGGTGTAAGCCCACAGCCTTTGTCTGGTACAGTGCAGAAAGCCTTGGTCTGATCAGTCAAACCTTTTGTACCTTGTGTGACAAAAGCAGGTACTGCCAGCACAGCTAGCTGGAATTTTGTAAATAAGTATATGTAATTTGGGAATATCAAACTAATTTATGTAAGATGCTTGTGTTACAAATGTATTAGAACTGTATATTATGTATATGTCAAACTGCTTTGTGCAGAAGTTTGTGTTGAAAAGGTATTTGTAAAGTGTTAGGTTTAAAATGTATCCACAGTGTGCCCTACTGGAATAGAACAGAAATATACATACACTATTGTAACTGTTTAAATGTGTATGTTAACAGAGGAAACTGGTGGGTTAACCTCAGTCTAGCAAACTTTAGACAAATATTTGAAATTAAATTACTTTATAGACTAGCCCATTACTTTATAGACTAGCCCATAAAAGAGGCTATCTCTCAGGTTTCATTGCAGCTAGAGACACTAAGTCTTTACTAGGAAGCTTTCTGTATTGTCTTTGGGGTGAACTAATTGCTACTTTGGAAGCATGAAACAATACAATTGTTTTATGACTTCCAGCATCTGCCAAAGATCTGAGCAAAAGTATGAGTATTTTTACAGGTAGATGCTATAAATTCTGCCAGCTTCAACAATGGGTGTGCATGAGAACTAGAAGTCAGATGACCAGAAATGATGTCATTCTGCAAGCTATCTCAGCAGTTATATTTTAGGTATTATTTTGAGAAGTCTCTTAGTGGGACAGAGCATTCTGCATTCTGTCTTGGACCTGATAACAACAATAAGAACCATTCACCACATCTGCCTTGCTTTATTAGTAAGTTTTTAGAGTATAGTAATTCTGTTTGATATCGTCAGGAATATAGTGAAGCTTAGTTTAGATATTTTTCTTTGTGTGAGCCTGTACTACAATGTTGTTTTAAATATTTCCTGTGATTTTGAACTCTGATGTCACTGTGAATATGTACTGAGTATTTTCTTGTTCTTTTATTATTTATTATTAAATGTATTTAAACCTTTCATTGTGTCCAATCTGAGTAGAGATATTTAAGTTTTGAGAGTACTTACATATGTATTTGGTGACACTGTTTGAGCCATTGCTAATAGCCTTGCTCTTGGTCAAACTACCATTTGTGTTAATATTACACAGCAAGACTGGACACCGTTTGTTAAGGGCCTTAAGGTAGCTGGCAGGAATGGCTGATGACAGTGAAAACTACCTTATAGTCTGGGCAGAAGGGAGCATAGCTAGTAAACCTGTCGCAGCCTTTCTTGGGAATGTGTAAATCAAAACCTCAGTGTGTCTGTCAGCTATCTGAGCAGGGGCACAAGGCACTGGTTGGACAGAGAGGGTGCTGGAGGTTTTAGCTTGGTCATTCAACTGAGATTTCAACTCTATAGCTGTACCAGTGGGGAGTGTTACTGGGGATCTGGAGGAAGAGGTAGAAACCAGGCCTGGGCTGACTGTGGTCTCTGTGTGCTCTTAAGGGAAATTGCACTTGATGCAGAGAGCTGCATCTGGAAATACTGTGTGTGTACCTTTTATCCTCCCAGTGAACATCCTCCCACAGGTGCCAGTGGTTGAGGATCGAGGCTCCTTGATTACTGGTCCAGTGGAGGGCCATCACACCCTGATTTGTATTACTGGGTGTGGGGTTGTAATGCTCATGTTTAATTAGTTTATGTTTGTAGTGAGGCACTGAAGACTTGATTTGATTATCTTTTGGCTCCAGTTCATGTACAGCTTGTCCATTTTGTGCTCCATGAGCCATGGCTTGATTTTGAGCTCTGCATACTTGGGAGTAGTTGAGGGTTAAAGAACAGGTAATGCACTGGACTGATGGAGGACAGGACTTCATTGAATAAGCATTTCACAGAATACTAGATGGTGTTTTCCAGAAAGAAGTCTTTATACTTGTCATTGGAGGTTTCTGCAGTAGAAAGCCAATTGTTTTCTCTCTTTTCCAGATGTTTTGGAGTCTGTGTAATGTGGCCTGTCTTAGCACCTGGAAAGTTAACAAGTGAGAGGTCTGTTGATTAGAGCTCCCAAAATCTAGTTAAATATATTCAAAAGAATGAACTGGCTTTCATCGTTGTAATTTTTTGTTTTGTCTCCCCGTGCCCTTTCTGCCTTTTCCAGGATATCCCTTTTGTCTAGGAAGAAGAAGCCCCTTGTAAAATGAGAAGGGCTGCAAAGCATAATTTATTATTTCCTTCCCTGGCTGTGCTATGTTGGTCACCATGTAGGATAACTCCACTGACAGTCACATCCTTGGTTTTCCAGGTTTGCCACAGCTGAGAAGGCCATCATAAAGGACATTTAAATTATAGAAATTTAAGATATGACCACATGTATTGTTGCTAGGTCCTCCCCTTAAAAAGGTGTACCCAGTAACTGAACTGTCCCCACAAAACACTTGAGTGCAGACAAAGACTGCACTAAAGAATGGATCTATGCTACCTGTTCCATCTTCAGTGAAAGGCATAGGTTTCTATACCAGTGTTTTTCTGGTTCTAAAAGGGGCAGGAATCTTATATTCTGCCTTGGACATCAGCAGCCTGAGTAGGCACATCTGTTATGTGAAATTCTGGATCAATGAATATTAAATTATATTATGATTACCAGGAATGTTCACTAGTTTGAGCCCCATTTTCACTGGAGACCCAAGCAGGCAATATCTACAATAAGTAGTGTTAGTATAGCATGAAGATAACGTCAGTTAACGTATTAAAATGACCGTGACCATTATAAGTCTCAAGTTTCACAGTACTTGGCATTCAAATATGTGGCATTCACAACCTCATTAGAGAAAACAAAATAGTTATAGGTGTTATTTACATAACATTAGGAACGTTTGTGTCAAGTACTTGATTGAACATATTAGTTTTATATGTAAAATATTTTAATATACATAAAGTGAGATTTTTAAGATCATTTCAGTATTACTAAGCTGTGCTGCATAAAATTTTATAAGCAATTCAGTCCGGTTATCTGTTGAGTTGTATTGCTTCTGTTTTTTCCATTTTCTTTTGTTTTGACATCCCTGTCTCACATGTGTACAGTCTGCTAGATCTGTGAAGTAACCCCCTTCCCCAACCTTCAAAAGCAGGTAAGTTGGTGGTGTTTCTTACATTGGGAGAGAATATATTCCTGGAATTTCCTACTGAGTTTTTGAATAGGGCATTTCCATAGGAAATGGTCCTCTGTTTATTTAACCTGTTAAAGAGAAATGCCAAATTTTCTTATTGCTGACTACTTATCTAGGTGTGTTCCACAGTCTCTGTAGATTAAGGGAAAGAGAATGACATAATGAATTGGCAGAAAACAATATGAACACAATAGCAGGGTATGTAGATCATGGAAGAAGCATAAAGGGATATACTATTACAGGAGTTGACAGACTTGTGCATGAGTAATGCAAGGCCTGACAAAAACAAAGATGATATAGATAAAATTAATAGAGAGATGGAAGTGTAAATATAATAACTTAATGTGCAAGATATAGAGTTTCATGCAAACTGCAGAAAGGGTGTACTGATGTGACATGTGAGACACACCCTGGTGGTATAAACAAAACAATGTTAGTTAAGTCACATAGTGCTACTTACTGGCTGAATTCACTTATTATGAAATTCATTACTCACTCATTTTAAGAAAAGTAGCAGCTGCATTTGAAATAAAATTGATGTAACTTCGTGATGAAATGAAAACAGAAAGGCCACCTTTTGTATTTTCCTCACTAGGCAGCATGCTTAAAACTGCAGAAAATAATTCATTAGTTATCAAATACGTTCATCAAATCAGTCTACGTATGCAAATGGAACCAAGCTTAATTAGAAACATTAATCTTGAATTTGAACAATGAAGAATTGAGTAATCCACGGAACTAAGAGGTATTCATGTCATTAATGCCAAACCCCTCTTGTAAAGACTTATAAACACTTGTGCGTTCTTAAGGGGTTATTTGCATATTTCACATGAACCTCCATCGTAGGAGTTTTAAGGGTTTATACAGTGAAGTCACTGTCTTACCAGGGTCTTTTTGCATGCGTTACCACTGAGGTTTTTCTCTGTTGGATTTTACTTTTTTTTTTTTTTTTACTCATTTGGGAGATTTTGCACTCACTCTAATGTTCTGGACATAAGGCTTTGGAAATAAGAGGAGTATTTTTTAGAAAATAGCCAAACTTGCCCACGTGTGAAGTTGTTCAATCTCCACTGATGGGTTCGGAGCCAATCCTTGGCTCCTACATGGCCAATTAGCAAAGCTCAAAGATTACCAGTAACTCAAGACCAAGCCCTTTATCCCACGATGTGTTGCTGGAATTGCCTCAGATCTAGTTTGCCACGGCACTGATCTCTTGGTTTCCAGCGTTGCTCGAGACTTTTTGTGGGATATTCTGCATATTTGCAAGTTTTCTTCATTTTTTTTTCCTCTTATAGATCTGTATGTATATATATATATATATATATATATATATATATATATATATATATATATATATATATATATACACAGATATATATATTCTTAGATATAGTTAGACTGTTTAGAAGTGTCCCCCTTTTCCTTTTATAGCTTTGCCAAGTTATTTGTGACTTTTTGCTTCTTGGCCTTGGCCTATAACGGTTTAGGCTAGTTAGGAGTATATATTAACATTCTATATTGTATTATATCTAGAGTGTCCCCTTTGGGCATTGTTTGTCAGAGTTGTTGATAGTTCTTCATAGTTGTTATTTTTCTAATTAAGATATTATGTCTGAGGATAAGGAGAAACATCCGAAGTCTGGTTTTAAAAAATGTCCAGACTGCGGACAAAAAATGTCTGTGACAGATGCACGTGTTCAGTGCGTTTATTGTTTGGGTGAGGTGCACCTTCAGGAGTCCTGCAGTATCTGCCACTCCTTTTCTACAAGGGTGCTGGCTGAGAGGAAGAGGAAGCTCATTGATCGGGGTATCCTTAAGCACCCCTTTATAGATGTTTTGTCTGACCAGGATGGGGCCAACAAATCATCAAAATCTTCCTAGGAGTCTAACAAAAAAATAAAAAAAAAGTGGAATGTACTGTGACTTCGGCTCCAGAGCCTTCGGAGCCGACAGTCTGTTCTTTTCAAAGCCGGGACTCTGGCTTGGAACCAATCTCTGAGACTCGCTGTTCTCCACTAATCCAGTCGGCACCATCGGTGCTTTCTTCCAGGTCATCTGTTAGCCTTTCAGATTTGGATATGGATCGACTGGTACAGAAGCTATTAATGGCATAAGGCCTAACAAAATTGTTGTCTGCTCCGAGAGGATCGCTGTCCCTTTGGGTCCGTCGACTCCTCATCAGAGCCATGATGCTTTCGAAGCCATGAGGCGAGTGTTGTCTCCAAAGACTTTTTCATCACCAGGTTTGGCCTCTTCCCTTAAAGTGCTTGTATCCGCTTCTGCTACCATCGGTCACCCCAAGGGTAGAGACCTAGAGCCTCAGGTAGCCCCACTTGGTGCTCCCTGCTCTCCTGAGACTTCCCCAGAAGTCCCCACTGAGGAAGTAAACAGAAAGAGACTGTGCAAGAGGAGGCACTTGAACTCCCCACAGGAGTCCCCGACATCTGACACCGACTTGGAGGAGTCAGAAGGGTCCCCTCAATCCCCATCTGAGGACATCTCCTTTGCAGAGATACTTGAGATCCTTCGGCAGAGGGGTGATTGGCAGCCCAAAAGCCCTACTGAGGGTGAGTCGGTTCTTCTGAAGGCTTTCTGGTCTCAACCTTCCACCTCCTGGGTGTCTCCACCCTATGATGAGTTGATGCAGTTGGTCTCTCGTAGGGCGTGGGAGTTGCCGGAGTCCATGAAGCCTGTCCCTCGGAGGCCTAATAAATTTATTTCTGCCCCGTGGATAAATCCTTTCTGTCCAAAGGAGTTTCTGTTGATGCCATGGTGGTGGCGGCGGCCACAAAGAAGGAATTGTCGGAAACTTCTGCATCTATCCATCCTCCTAACAGAGAGTCCAGGATCATGGATAGATATGGGGAACGCTTGTTCAGTTCAGCGATTTTCACTCTGCGATCACTGAATTATCTGACCCATTTTACCAGACTGCAAAGAGATCTCCTTAAGGAGCTGGGAGATTCTCTTCAGGGTACTGTAGCTGCAGGCATCTCTGACAAAGTTTCGGCCCAGCTTACTACCCTTAATTCCACTGTGAACTCGTCCATGCACCTCATATCATATGCAGCTAATTGTTTGAGTAGGGCTGCAGGTACAGGGATTGCTCTTTGCAGGGATGCCTGGATGCGCCTCTGCTCCTTTGCGGAGCCTTTCAAGTCTTCATTTGTAAACACCCCGTTTGACGGCTCATCCTTGTTTGGGCCAAAGGTAAAGGAAACATTGACCAGGTGTGAACAGGAGGGAAAGACTCTGTTTGCCATCGGAGTCAGTTTTTTCAACCCTACTCGGCCTTTTCCCAAAGGCCAAAGGGGAGGTTAAAGATGTGGTTCCGGAAAGCCCAAGAAATCTTTCAGGACACACGTGGAGAACCTCCAGGGGCAGAGGAGGGGGTAATAATGGAACATGCCGTCCTCGTGGCAGAGGGGGTCCGCAACACAGGGGTGACAGAGATCACTTTTCTGGCCAATCCCACCAGTGCTCCTGAAAGGAGGCCCAACTGTCCTGCTCTGGAGGCAGTCGGGGGTCGCTTATCTTTGTACCCAGAAGCCTGGCTAGATATTACAATTGACAGATGGGTACAAAGCATCATTTCCAGAGGGCATTTCATACCGTTCTCCACTCCACCCATTCCCGTCAAGAGAATCCCGGACATTCCACCAATTTACAGAGAACAAGCAACCACAGAGGTCTGCAAGTTGCTAGAAAAAGAGTCATCCATCCAGTCCCAGCAGACCAAACAAGATTCAAAACTTACTCAAGATTCTTTTTGGTTCCAAAGAAAACAGGGGACTGGAAACCCATTTTGGACCTCAGCAGACTGAACCAGTTTGTGAAAAAAGAGAAGTTTCGGATGGTCACGCTTCAGTCCATACTTCCCTTTTTAGGGAAGGACAATTGGATGTGCTCGATCGATCTCAAGGATGTGTGCTATCCCATAATAATGGCCAGACCGTCCAGAGATCATCTGCATTTCTGGCTGGGAGCCAGTCACTACCAGTTTCGAGCCCTGCCTTTTGGTCTCACTACAGCCCCCAGAGTGTTTACCAAATTTATGGCAGTGGTCACGGCTCACCTGAGGTGTCTAGGATTCCAGTTGTTTCCATACCTAGAATATTGGCTCTTTATCGCCACCACCAGGCATCAACTGATTCAGGCAACAGAATCCACTCTGACACTCCAACTATTTAGGCATTATGGTCCACTTCGAAAAGTCTGCCTTGTCGCCATCGCAGCATATTGTCTTTGTAGGGGCAGAGTTAGACACTTCAACCACCACTCTACGTCTTCCAGTAGACGGTATCAATTCTTCACCGACACATCACTTCACTGGTTTCAAAGAACAGAGCTCCAGCTGCAGAGGTCTTGAAAGTACTAGGTTTGATGGCGGCAGCAATTTTAGCCATTCCATTGGCAAGGATGCATATGCGGATTCTTCAATGGCTCCTGTTCAACCAGTGGTCTTACCAGGAGTTGCCAATGAACCATATGATTCTGATTACAAACTCTTGCAAGAGGTATCTTCAGTGGTGGTTGACGTCTCTACATGTCACAATAGGACGCCCCTTTGTACTCCCCACTCCAGTAGCCACTGTGACCACGGACGCGTCCCTGATAGGGTGGGGGGCATTTTCAGGGAAAGACTGCCCAAGATACATGGACGGATCAAGAGTCACAATTGCATATCAATGTCCTAGAGATGAGAACGGTACTTCTGGCATTGCAGTACTTTCAGGACTCTCTCCCTTTAGGGACATTTGCCATACAGACAGACAACATGTCAGTGGTCTGGTATTTGAACAAACAGGGTGGGACCAAGTCTTACCCCCTTTGCCGAGAAGCCCTCCGAGTTTAGCAAATGGCTGTGTCATCCCCTCACTTTCTGTTGGCAACGCACATCCCAGGGAGATCCAACGTGATAGCAGACAAGCTGAGCAGGGCAATTTTGTTGCCACATGAGTGGTCCCTCAAACAGGAGATTACGGACAGGATTTTCCACAAATGGGGCCAGTCTTGCTGCGATCTTTTTGCCAGCCACATCAACACCAAATGCAGAAGCTACTTTGCCCTGATACCCCCTTCGGGAGAACCCCCGAGGGATGCACACATACACGATTGGCCCCCGGGTCTCCTCTATGCAATTCTCAGAATTCCGCTAATACCCAGATTTTTACAGAAAGCAAAGTCGCTGGGAAGGACTGTCATTCTTATAGCCCCTCATTGGCCTCGGCAGATTTGGTTTCCATTTCTTTACCATCATCTTTTGGAGGATCCATGGACCCTGGACCCAGTTCCAGACCTTCTGACACACCCGTCAGGGGACTTCCATCCTTCCTTGCAGTCACTGAAGCTACCTGCTTGGCTGCTCCAGTTACCCGTATAGCCAGGCTTCATAATCTTTCAGATGGCACATCAAATTTTGTTGGCTTCCCACAAACCTTCCACCAGAAAATTGTATAGTATTAAATGGAAAAGATTTTCCATTTGTGCTTCTAACAAAAACCTTGATCCTTACCAAGCTCCTTTGTCATCCATACTAGAATTCTTGACTGAGATTTTTCACGAAGGAGCAGCAACTGCTACCGTTAGGGTCCAGTTAGCAGCTATGTCTAATTTTCATCTAGGTATTGATGGACTGAATATTATGCAACACCAGTTATCCAAGACCTTCCTCAAAGGTACCTTTCACATGAGACCTCCAGTGAAGACTCCTTATTCTCCGTGGAACTTGAATTTCATGCCATCCTGCATTATTCTTTCTCCCTTCGAACCAGCATCATCTTGTGATCTCAAGTTTCTGTCATGGAAAACTATTTTTCTAGTGGCCATTACTTCTGCCCGCAGAGTGTCAGAGCTTCAGCCGTTATCTATCAAGCCCCCCTATATGATTTTTCATCCTGACAGAGTATCCTTTAGGACTAACCCTTCCTTTTTGCCTAAAGTATGTTATATTCTGAGACAAACATCAATCAAGTTATTGAGTTGCCCATTTATTTCCCCAACCATACCAACAAATTAGAATACATGCTGCACAAACTTGATGTTCACAGACAGCTTAGATATTGTCTGGACAGAACTAAAGACTTCAGAAAGTCATACCAGCTTTTTGTTTCATTCTCTGAAGCCAGAAAATGTAGACCAGTGGCTAAAACAACCCTTTCTAAGTGACTTTCAGATTGTATCACCTACACTTACTCATCTGTTAGTAGGTCTTTGTTGCATAAAGTGAAGGTGCATTCAACCAGAGCAGTCTCTACTTCTTCGGCCTTTCAAGGCAAGTTACCTCTTGATAATATCTGTGCTGCAGCCACTGGGTCTAAGCCTCACACTTTTATCACTCATTACAAAGTGGGCAAGGCCTCCAGGGACAGGGCTTCCTTTGGTTCTACAGTCCTGAAAAATGTACTCCCGTGAGCCACCCAGGATTTAGGGTGCTAGGGATGCTACCCATCAGTGAAGAATGAATGGTGAGATTGAACAACTTCACATTAAAAAGTTATGTACTCACCATAACATTCCATGTGAGATGTTCCATCTCGCCTTCATTCTCATGTCCCTCCCTCCTTCCCCCACCTGGCTGACAGTTGACCTGGAGACTGGCTTCATCCTGGTTATTTAATGTTTCTTCCTGTCTGGAGAGATTAGTCCTCTTACTAGGATGTGGTACATGCAGCAAACGAGATCTGAGGTAATTCCAGCAATGCATCATGGGATAAGGGACTTGGTCTTGAGCTACTGGTAATCTTTGAGCTTTGCTAATCGTCCGTGTCAGAGCCGAAGATCGGCTCCGAACCCATCACTGAGGAATGAAGGCGAGATGGAACAACTCACATGGAATGTTATGATGAGTACATAACTTCTTTTTATTCTGTACAGACAAACCCATAAAAATTGTGAAAGGTCATGGTCACAGCTAGAAGGGTTGGCTTCCAAAATCAATGTGCATGTAGAAGTCATGTAGCTGAAACACTTCTATGGCCATAAGGGGTTATTTGGATAATGTTCATTGTGTTACCCTGCTGCAGTCATCACACTTGGGTTATCCTGC
Source organism: Protopterus annectens (assembly GCF_019279795.1). NCBI lineage: Eukaryota > Metazoa > Chordata > Ceratodontiformes > Protopteridae > Protopterus > Protopterus annectens. The sequence goes on from NC_056725.1 coordinate 1,360,395,897, forward strand.
TGTCAGGCGGTCCCAATCGGCCCGAATTCCAAAGTCTTGGTCAGGCGTCAGTTGCTGTTACTTCTTCCCTGATGTCAGTGCGCCAGGGGTATATAAGAGGCATCCAACGCCATTTTCTTCAGTCTTTCTTGCCGTGCGATGCCTGAAGCAGAAGCAGTTCGCAAGTGCCAGTCGGCCGACACCTGAGATTTTCGATTTGAATTTCAGTCCGAAGTCTTCAATAAAGCTAAGTACCCCTTTGGGGAACATTTTCTTGCCTCAGTCCGATGTCAGAAAAAGTTAACAATTGCATTTCTTGTGGGAAGCAAATACCTCATAAGGACTTCCATTCCTATTGTATTCCTTGCCTAGGCCCAGACCACGACGTCACAGGTTGTCGGTTTTGCGCTAGGTTTAATAAACGCACTATCAAATGCCATTTTGAGTTCGCACGGCGTTACTTTGGTAGGAAATTTAATTATATCATGCTGTCGGAGCAGCCGACGACCACAATTCATAAAAAACGCAAGGATAAGGACAGGCAGCTTAGGAATAAGCCAGACCCCGAGGCCTCAGCTGGGCCTGTCGCTGGTTCTCCAGTTTTCAGTGAGGCGCCTACGCAGCCCCTGACGACTGCAGAGCTGGAACCCCCAGACAGCTGCCAACTCCCAAGCGGAGTCTACTAGGCAGACGCAGCCATCTACCGATACCGGAGCAGAATTAGAATTAGTGCAGAGGAAACACCTTCGGTTGCAGAAGGTGTCTTCAGACCGACTACATTCACCATTAAATCTTATGCTAAGCTTAAAACTCCTTTGAAACCTAAGAAAACTGTTCATCAGTCTACAGGTCAAGGCCCCATGTCCAAGAAACGGATGCTTAAGATGGCTGAAGATTTAATTACCCTTATCAGGGGTTCCCATTCCCCTCCTGATAAAAGACCAAGACAAGAGGAGGATTACGCATCCTCTGACCAGGTTTCTCTCTCCTCAGATTCTTCTGCGGAACAGGATTACACTTTTCCACCTTATGAGGATCCTGATGCTGAAGACTATTCCCTCAGCATCTCCCCCTGAAGACTACTCCTTTGGGGAAACGTTACATACCACGAGGGAACATTTCCACTGGGAAGGCCAGGATTACTCAGATTCTAAGAAAAGGCTCCGAGAGTTCCTTTTATTACCCCAGCACAGACCTCTTGCTATCCCTCCTGTTTTAGATATTGTGGATGATGTCTACTTGGAATCTAGTTTAAATCCAGACTCTCTACCTCCTGCTCCAGTCAAACCAGACAGATACTACAGAGTACCTGACTCACACAAATTCCTTTATAAAAGCCCTGTAGCTGACCCAGAAACCATATCCCAGGGTCCTAAGGGAGCAAAAGCTTCTATGGCAAAAAATCCTGTGCCCTAGATAGATGGGGAAAGAAAATATACACCTCTGCAACTCTGGCTATGAGAGCATTAAATTGCCAGTTTCACATGTTGAAATATCAACAATTCCTGATGTCTCAGTTAAAACAAAAAATGAGCACACATTCAGAACAGCCTGAATTCAAGGAAACGCAGGATCTGTTGCATTCAGCTGAACAGGTGGGCAAGCATACTTTACAATGTGGATTTGATTCACTGGAAGCTTCCTGTAGAGCAGCTGTTACTGGCTCTGTCATTCGTAGACATGCTCGGTTAAAAGAGCAAACCCTCCCTGAACATGTTAAAGCAAAATTATTAGATGCACCTTTACAACAGGATGTATTATTTGGTGTCAAAGCAGAAGAGGTTTTAAAGAAAATGGAGGATAAGGCTAAATCTATGCAAACGGTCAAGGATTTCTTGCAGGTACAACCCCCTCGCTTCAGCAGAAATTGGCCAACAAAAAATTGTTCCTTTCCTGCTACAGACAGATCACAGAGGGGCAAATACAGACGCCCAAGGGGCAGAGGTCAGTCACAGGGCCCTTACAACGTCGCCAATGGGGTTCTGCTACCCAGAAAGGAGGAGAAGACAGGCCCCAAGCTAGCAGAAGGCAGACACAATGACTCTTATCCTCAAACTACCAAGCAAATCTCTCCTGGCAACACCCTTGGGAGGAAAACTAGCATTTTTTGCAGACAACTGGCACATCATCACAAAAGACAAACGGGTTCTAAACATTGTCTCTCAAGGATACAGATTCCACTTTCATACCTTACCAAGGATCAAAGGAATGCCAAACCTGCCACCAAATCAATGGGCAGAGGCACAAAAACAAATTACAGCTCTCATGAACATGAGAGCCATTCAACAGGTACCTACACAGGAGCAAGGACAAGGATTTTACTCAAGACTCTTCCTAGTTCCAAGAAAGGACAAAGCATGGAGACCCATTCTGGATCTTTCAATTCTGAACACCTATCTGCAAGTACCAAAATTCAAGATGCTAACACTGCAACAGCTTCTTCCCATGCTGGGCAAGAATGCTTGGCTAGTCACTTTGGACCTCAAGGAGGCATGCCTGCATGTCGCTATCAGACAAAATTGCAGAAGATACCTCCGCTTCATTGCAGGTTCAATGCATTATCAATTCTCTGCACTGCCGTTTGGCTTATCTACTGCACCCAGGGTCTTCACAAAATGCCTGGCACCAGTAATTGCATACTGCAGACAAAGAGGAATTCAAATATACCCATACCTGGACAACTGTCTTATTCAAGCAGAAAGCAAGGACATTTTTTTACAGCATCTGGCATTTGTCAAACACCTTCTAAGTTGCCTAGGGTACACAGTAAACGAAAAGAAATCAAAACTAGTGCCCTCACAAAACATAATATTCCTGGGTGCCAGCTTGAATACAACGGCCCAGATGGCTTATCTCACGCCAGACAAACGACAGCTGTTTCAATATTTCAAAATAATGGCAACAAAGACCCAACTCCCTGCAAGAAAAATTCTGCAGGCCTTGGGATTCATGGCATCTTGCATACTACTAATACCATTTGCAAAACTGCATATGAGGAAATTACAATGGTACCTGAAAAGTGTATGGACTCAGCACAGCCACAGCTTGGAAACAATGATTCCACTCATTCCCTGCCTTCAACAGGAGTTTCTATGGTGGGCACAGGCATGTCACCTCAACAAGGGTCAGCCTTTCACCTTACCCACAGCCAGGCAAACTGACAACAGATGCATCGGACTATGCCTGGGGAGTACACATGGCAGGACAGTGCATTCAGGGCAAATGGACTACAGATCAGAGACACCTGCATATCAATCAAAAAGAAATGCTAGCAGTGCCGAATGCCCTAACAGCTTTCAAGGACCTTCTACACCCAGGACAACTACTAATAAGGACAGACAACACCACAGTTATGTGGTACATAAACAAGCAAGTGGGCACACATTCCTACCCTCTATGCAGGCAAGCAATGACCTTATGGAACACTGCACTGTCTTACCAGGTTCAATTACAAGCACAATTCCTGCCAGGAAAGAAAAACACATTGGCAGACGACCTAAGCAGAAACATCATGGATCCACATGAATGGAAACTAGATCCACCAGTTTTTGTAATGATAGCTCAAAAAAATAGGAACGCCCAGACATAGATCTGTTTGCAAGCCCCCACAACCACCAACTTCAAAAATTTTGCACAAGGACCTTCCATCCACTAGCTTGGAAAGTGGACGCCCTCTCATTCAGTTGGAAAACATTAACAGTATATGCCTTCCCTCCACTGCCTCTTCTAGAAAAGGTACTGCTGAAAGTCAGATTAGAGAGGCCACAAATAATTCTCGTTGCACCAGACTGGCCACGCCAACATTGGTATCCAATTTTAAGGAACATGGCCCAAGGCCCACCATGGATTTTGCCACAAATTCCTCACCTGCTCACCCAGCGAGACAATCTGATTCTTACGCAGCCAGCTCAAGACTTTAAACCTGGCTGCATGGCAAATTACCTAAACAACTTTATCTTTATCCAAAGCTGTTATGGATGTCATTCTAGAGGCCAGGAGGCCCAGCACCAGGAAAACCTATTCAGACAAATGGAAAAGATTTTGCACCTGGAACCAGGCTAAAGGCCTAAATCCCCTGGAGCCGAACATTCCTCAGATTCTACAATATTTAACTGAGATGTTACACAAAGGACTTTCCTTTTCAACTATTAAGATCCACGCTTCAGCAATTTCAGCTCATTACAGCACAGATCCTCCTTTATTTTCACATCCACTCCTAAGACAGTACCTCAGAGGGGCTAAGAACTTAAGACCGCCAAGGAGAGCTCCAACATCTACTTGGGATCTCAACTTTGTCCTGGAAAAGCTTACACTGCCGCCCTTTGAACCAGCTTTTTCAACTGATTTAAAATTTCTTTCATGGAAAACTGCCCTACTACTAGCAATAACCTCAGCTAGAAGAGTCTCAGAGCTACAGGCACTAATGGCAGTGGAACCTTTCCTCATTTTTCATCAAGACAGTTTCTCTACGAACTAATCCTTCCTTTATGCCAAAGGTGGTATCCAGTGTGGCCCTAAACCAAACCATTCACTTGCCCACTTTCTTTCCAAATCCCCAGAACAAAGGAGAAAGACTCCTGCACTCTTTGGACATTCACAGGCAATTACATTACTACTTGGATAAAACTAAGGCTTTCAGAAAAACTGACCAGCTCTTTGTAGCCTATGCTACAGGATCACAAGGAAAAGCTATCTCAAAACAGACCATTTCTAAATGGATAAGCCATTGCATACGTTTCTGCTACACACATCATGGGAAACCAGTACCTGCTAACATTAGGTCCCACTCTACCAGGTCTACAGCTACATCAGCAGCCTTTCTCAGGGGAGTGCCAACCAAGGATATTCTGGAAGCTGCTACTTGGAGTTCAGTGCACACCTTCAACAAACACTATCACTTACCTCTTTACTCTAAGACTAGATCTGGTTTTGCCACTGCAATTTTGCAGGACCTACTAGCTTCTTCTAACCCTGTTTGACTCCACCTCCCCTCCTTAGCTTTGGGATTCAACCCGTGTGTGATGACTGCAGCAGGGTAACACGATGAACATAGTACAGTTTTGTACCTACCATAAATGTAGATGTTCGAGTGTTCACCCTGCTGCAGTCCAGGTTACCCTTCCTCCATCCCCTCTGAACTTGCTGAACTTATCTCTACCACTTTATCCTATACTACCTCTGTGGTGTATTTGCTTGTACCTAAGGGTTTTATTTATTTTTATATAGCCATAAGTATATATATATATATATATATATATATATATATATATATAGCCTACCTTTTGGGGGCACCTGACATCTGGGGCAAGAAAAAACTGAAGAAAATGGGGTCGGATGCCTCTTATATACCCCTGGTGCACTGACGTCAGGGAAGAAGCTACAGCAAACGACGCCAGATCAAGACTTTGGAATTCGGGCCGACTGCGGGACCGCCTGATGGCAGGATAACCCAAGTGTGATGACTGTACAGGGTGATTATGGTAGGTACAAAACTGTACTTTCCCAGTGAGGTTTTTTTTTTTTTTTGTTTGTTTTAAGGACCATCACTCTCTCCAGATTGGTGCATCAAGCAGGTGCTCCATTTGCCCCCAGCCTTCCTGCACCATTGATTTTATGGGTCATTGTACAAATGAGATGGATTTCTGATGACATTTAATTCATAGCTATGGAGTCTGTTAGCAGTATCAGTCTGTGCAATAATACCAGTCTATGAGAAGATCTTTGCAATGTTTGGAATATCAGAAAGCTCTTAATGGCCTTCCCTTTAACAGCTCACAATGTAAGCAGTTCTATGATATGTATGGGATAATGCACAGAAGGGTGTATCAACAGTAGCCACAGGCAGTTGGCATGGTAGGGAGATTTGTGGTCTGTATGGAGAAGCCATAAGAACTGCAAGTATGGAAATTTTACAGTGTAGGGAAGCAGTAACAATGGTCTGAAAAGTTATAAAATATGTTTGTTATGTGATCACTGCTATAGTAGTGTTATCTGTTTCAACAATAGCTGCAGAAGGCCCAGCATCTGGCCGACTTCTAAAACTTAGCATCCTTGTACTGGCTATCAGCATGCTTCCAGTATCAAGCAGATGGGCACCTGTTCAGTTTTCACCTAAAACAAAGTTCATATGTTTAATTTCTGTGGCATTATCTAGCATTTTGGCCTGTTATAGACCTGGCAGAAAAGATCCCGTTAGGAAATTCCTTTCTTAGTGTCATCCTCATAGTTTGCATAATTATCTATTTCCTCAGGGGGTGTTGGATGACTGGTATGGGTGTGGGACACATCTGCCTTAGAGAAGGAGAGTACATGTGCATGTAATAGACATATTCATTTTAAGGCCTACCACACGCAGTGTATATTTTGTTTACAGCTAAACATGATGTCATTTGCCACATCAGTACAGGATTTAGCAGAAAGATGATGGGATAAAGGGAGCATTCGCAACATGATTGTTTAAAAAAGAAAGAACTTGAAGCCTTGGCCTCTGTAACCACCATTTCCTCCCACTCTGCATTGCTTGTAGAGGACACCTCACTTAAAAAGGAAAATAAAAGTGTTTGTGGGTGTCTTTTTTTTTTTTTTTACCCCCACCCTCACCTCCAGGACCTTGACAAATAATTTGTCAAAGTTCAACCAGTGTGGCACATTCTTTCCTGTGGAATAGGTGCGGGAGTATTCCCAAACTGTATGAGAAGCTCATGGCCCATTCATTCCTGGCTGGGGATTACTATCAGCCCTCTGTTCCCTGGCAGCAGACTTATGGCAGGGAGTAGGTCAGCTTGCTGGTTCTGGGGGGGCATCCCCTCACTGCTTGGGAGCATCTTGCCCCCACCTCATTGGCTCCACCAAACCTGCAGTCTCCCCACTCCTGAAGGGAAGAGTGTGAATAGCATGGCCTTTGCAGGTTCAGAACTCCAGTACATGAACATGTAGAGATCCTGCTAGATGTCACCCTTGTTATGAGCCAAAGCCACGTGCCATCCTTCCCAGCCAGGTGCTACATCCACCCAAGCCTCCAATCAAACTCTGGTCACCTGCAGCATAGTCAAGGTTTTCACCCTCTACACAAGAGAGCTGGCTCCAGAAAGAAAAAAAATGCCTAGAGCCCAAAAGAGAACAGAGGAGGACAGGGGATGCAGCCTTATCCCAGTTGGGTCCTACTTGGTCTAAGGGTGCAAGGTCCACTCATGTGCTTTCTTAGTCCGTTATCCTGGTGTCTGCATTTCCTGAGACCCCTGACATTGCTCCTCTGATGACCACCATGTCTTGGGAGCCTAATATGTCCTCTATTGCCAACAGCCTTGCACAAGTCTTGATCCAAACGCCCCAACACAGGTATCTGACTTTGATACCTGATTCGTTATTACTGATGAAGAGGAAGGAGCTCTGTCTGTTTGTCCTTCTACATAAGGGCATATGAAGTGGTAAAAAAGGGGGTTCTTGGGGGCCAGAAGGCTACCCACTGATAGTAAGCAACTAGGACTACTCCATGCTCACTCCGTCTCTTAATCCTATGCCAAGTCCCACGCCAGCCCTTAGAAGGCCCACCCCCTAAGATAATCAAACTGCAGAGAAGGAAGCAAAAATAAAAAAAAATGCAGTGTAGGAGGTTGGCTGGCTGAGGTCTCAGACCAGTGGAAAACATTACATAGGACAAGTGGGTCCTTTGGGTGGGGGTACAGAGATACAATCTACATGTTCTTGCAAAACCAACCTTTACAGGAATTTCAGCAATTGCAAAGTAATAAAAAATCTAGAATACCCTTGATAGGGGAATTCCTATTGCAGGGATTCTTAAGGAGGTCCTACTAGAGCAGCAATGCACAGAGTTCTATTCAAGACTGTTTCTGGTGCAAGAGAAAGATAGACCTTGGAGGCCTATTCCAGATTTATCTATGTAAAATACTTACCTAAAGGTGCCAAAATTCAAGATGCCACCCATGGTGCCCCATCTCCTTTTCCCAGAAGTGCTTTTGATCACTGTGTATCTTAATTATGCCTAGCTTACAAGGACCACAAATGCTTCCTAGGGTATGGCAAACCTATTCCAATTTGCCTGTTTGCCCTTTGGTTTGGCTACTACTCCCATGCAAGTCACAACATGCTTGGCTCAGAAGTCCTAGCATATTGCAGAGGCAGTGACTTTCATATTTACCCATATCTAGACAGCCATGTAATTGGGCAGCAGGAGCAATACAGTTCATAGTAAACTGCTTCCAAACTCTGGGTCCCGCTCTCCAAGAAGACAGTATTCCAGGGCAAATTCTTGGACACTGTCAGCTAGCAGGCATTCATTCATGCTGGGCAAAATGGAATCCCTGCCAAAATACTTTTGAGAGGTTTCCCAAAAGAAGTCAATCTTAGCATGCAAGCTCCTACTGGCATTGGTGTGTATGGTGCTCATTATCCTACTGGTACTGCTGGCACGACTATGTATGAAGAAACTTCAGGGGTACCTAAGAAATACCTAGAGTCAACACAGTTAATCCCTGTAAGAGAAGACATCTGTGTAACCCTGAATCCAGAGGGAATTAGACTTTTGGGTACAGAAAGTACAGAACAAGTATGGGGTTCCATTCAGACAGGCCCCAGTCAGACTGTGACCACAGATGTCTCAGACACAGCCTAGGAATTCACCTAGTGGGCTCAAGGAAAGTGCACTTGGAACACAACAAAGGAAGGGGAACAACAGAGTAAAAGAGATGATGTCAGTGGAGGTCCTAAGGGCTTCCTTGCGCATGTAGAAGTGAGGAATCTTGCATGTAACAATGAACAGCACAACCATAATGTGGTATAACAAACCAGAGAGGGATGCATCCGCAAAACAAATATCAGAATTACCCAATCTAGGAACTTAAACCTTGTCTACAACATAAATAGGGTATGTTAGAGGGAGAGATGCGTGTCTCAGAGACTTTTCTGGAACATACTTTCCCATCCATGTGAAGCAGTGTTCTTCCCTAACCTAATTCAAGTGTAACTTGGACCCCAGTGGATGGGTAACTGGAAATATACCCCATGGACTGGTGCCTATGTCTCTAATAGACAAAAGTAGCCTGTAAATGCTTGAACACACATGTCCAGGCCTACATATACCCCTTAAAATACTAAAACTTGTCAGAGGTATTTGAGAAGCATGGCTAGGGTTATAAAGCTCCACTGAGGTTATTAGCCTAGTAATCATCTATGAACCTGTTTGGTGCCAAAATAAGAATCAGGACCCCTCTTTCAGCATCAGTGTATTTCTGCAGTACCTGTCAGAACTGTACAGGTCAGGGCTGGTGTATGCCTAAGTACAGGTACATCTTTTAGCCATTGTTAGCATCTTTACTACCAGTCAGACAATTCCTTATGGTGAAATTGCATTTGAGACCATGAGACCACTTAGAAATGATATTACTCCTCCCTGGGACGTACATTTTTTCTGGAAAAAAACACCGCATCTGAGCCTGCAGTAACAGTACCTCTAAAGTTCTTAACATTGAAAACAACTCTTCTACTAACTGTCACATCACCCACAAAGCTTTCTGAATTACAAGCAGTAATGTGCAATGAGCAATTCCTGATTTTTCATAAAGACTTCTTTCCTTTATGCTAAAGATGCTGACAGATATCTCAGTTGCAAGTCTTCTTCCCTAACCCACAAAATAAATGAGAAAGGATTTTGCACTGTTGATATCCTCAGGCAAGTAAGGTATTATCTGGACAGAAGTGAGACTATGTGAAGCTCACACCACCTTTTTATATATTCTGTTATTTTAAATATTCTGCAGAGAAGAGAAGGTTAAGGAAGCCAGTTTCCAAACAGACATTTTCAAACTAGCTGTCACATTTTATTTCTCTTTGTTTATGCACAGCAACACACTGGAAGCAGGTAAGTGAAATTATGCACATTATGAGGCAAAGTGGCTAGCACTGTGCTCCTAATAATAATAAATGCACAATTCATAGCAGAGGCAGCAACTTGTTCCTCTGTCCACATCTTTTCAAAGCAGTGTGAGCTGGATATCACCTCCAGAGCCAACACAGGTTTTCCCATGGTCATCCTGATGCATCTCCTGCAGCCTTCTATACCTAAAGCAACCACCACCCCAATCTTCATGAGATGCACGAGTATTCCCAGTAGTTAGAACTACAAGAGTAATACATACAATGAACATAGTACAGTTGTGTAAGAAATTTACTGTAATAGCAGATATCGAAGTATGATCACTGTTGCACTCATTTTCCCTTTACCAGTTTCTTTCTCTAAGCATCCTATGGTCAGGTGGGTTTCCCAATCTCCCTCCCAGTCCTTATCTTAGAGCTTCTGTCCTTCTCTGGTCTGAATAGCTGTGCAGAGTCCAGGTTCCCAGAGTTTTTCTGTCCCTTGTGTCATAAGCATCTAGGTGCAAGATATAGTAGGTTCCCATAGGAGTATGCCTGGGGGCAGATTGGGAGTTGCTCCCCACTGCTCTATGGGCAAGAATTGACCAAAGATGGTGCACGTGAACATCTGCTTTGTACTGGGAATATGTTATCTTCCCAGGGAGGCTAATGTACTTCCAGTTGGAGGAGGAAGGGTGCTAAGCTCAAAAAGTCAGGCTGGATATTTGGCCTTATGCAGCAGAAGTTCCAGTAGACAGTACATAGTTGTACTTTCCACATATTCACCTATTCTTGGCAATACCTGCCAACTTGACATGACTTGAATTTGTTTTCTATGTGCATTTAGCCATCATGCCTTCTTACCATCCTTTGCCACTTTGTTGTCTATTCATTCCCCATTTCCTTTAAATCCCAGCAACCCACATCTTCCTGTGGAGGATCCTCTTTCTCCAGTCAGTTCTTATGTAGCCATGTTTTCTGTAGTAGTTTGATAGATTTGCTGCTGGTTAAGTATTCATTTGCTTCTTCTTAATTTATTTCACTTTGTTATTAAGACATTTATTAATTCATAATTTGTTTGATTTTTGTAAAGTATTTGAAATACTTTCATAAAAGAGTTTGAATTTATTATGGTACCTTAAAAAGCATGTACTATTCTTTTAGCTTTTAACCATTTTATTAAAGGGGTGACATATTTATGTTGTATTATTAAGTCAGAAGACTAATCCTTGCCTAGTCTTTTATGTAATCCTGTCTTTAGACTAAGGTATTAATTCTAATCTTGCCTGAATAGTTTAAGAACTTTATAGTTCCAGGGGATTCATTTAATGATGTAGAAACTAGAGCCAATGACTGGTAAAATATTTTTGTTTTACCTGATTTTCTCTCAAAAAGCAGATTTAAAACATTACTGGTATAGACATTTGTATATTTCCCCCCAGAATACCTAATAATCTGAGGTTGTTTCTTTGGGGTATGTGTTCATACTCATTTGTTTTGTTCATCAAATCTTAATTTCTCTTAAGTAGCAAGTCAACCTATTTCATCAGCTGGGAAAAAATTGCCATTAGTGTTTGTTACTGCTGTTTCTAAATTTAATGCCTTAGTAGTAGTATCTGACAGAGCTGCTTTTAAATCAAAATTTTGCTGCTCTGTTGCATTTAGGCTTGAGTTGGCAACAGTCATTAATTTTTATAGAGCCATTTCTGTCTGTGACTAGCCCATTGCTGAAGCAGTTATTTTGGCCCCTCTGTCAGTGACTAGATCACTTGAAACAGGCTCCAGGACACTGACTTGTTTATTAATGTTTAATTTCAGCACTCGAGCACCAGATGTCTTTTTTTATCAACATGCATGTTATGATTTTTTTGATAACCTTATTTATTTTTGCCAGTATTCATTGGTAACAACCTGCTGCTGATACTTTTTTTCTCCCTTTATCTTTTTTCCTTCTAGAATTCTATCCATCAGACCTCTTCAGTGGTACAGCAGCCCTGCCCCCCTGCTTCCAGGGGAATCTTGTATGAGGAACTGCTGTCATCCAGTCAGGCATTGCAGGAGTTTTGTGCTTTCATTGGCATCCCAACCATGAGAACATTTTTGTAATTGTGTATCTTAATCCCTTCCCCTGGTGTTGATATTACCACCCACATAACAGTTAGGGCTACCTCTGCTCCCAACGCATGCATAGACAAGGAGCTATCATCACCAGCTTGGGCTGTCACAGAAAATGCCATCCCCAATTGACAGCTGCTTGTCAGTGCTACTTGTGATCTCTGACACTCTACAGTGTAAAATCAGAACCAGCCAGCTGAAATCCACCACCCTTCCTCCCAAGCATAGGCAACATCCATCCTTCTCTGCCTTCTAGTCAGTTACCAGAGCCACTAACTGAACCAATGTCCCCTGGATCTTAATCAGGGCTTTATCCCTGTATGGCACCAGGAGGCCATCCTGTTGCTGATACAATTTTTTTTTTCTTATTGTATGTCTTTCAGTAAATGATGCCATGGCAGTGAGAAATGGGTGTGTTATGCTGATTTTTAGTTTTAAATTAGTAAACCACTGCAATCAGTAACTTTTTGAAAACCACTGTGCTTTAATGACTTAAATAAAACATTTTAACCTGAGTTAAGGTTTTATTAAATGAGAAAAATCACTATTGCTGTTTGCACCTGTAAATTCTCTGCCTACTAATCTGTGGCTGATTATTTCCAAAGGGCCTAGGGGTGCTCCACAAATCCTTGTTAGGGAGGAGATTACCACTATACTTGTTAAGTCTTGGCAGGGGTCTAAGCCACCCAAGATATTTAGGGCTGATGTCCTCTTGAAAAAGAAACAGAAAACTAAGTATGTTCTTTGTGTTTCGCTGTTGCAGTCATCACATTTGGGGTTATCTGCTTGCATTAGCCCTCAGTCGGCCTGATTAACAAAGTCTTGGGTCCTGCGTTGGTTGCTGTCTCTTTTTCCATGACATCAGGTAGTCAGGGGTATAAAACATGCAGCCGACACCATTACATCAGTCTTTCTTGCCGTGTAGTGCCCGAAGCTGAAGCAGTTCGCAAGTGCCAGTCGGCCGACTCCTGAAATTTCTGTTTACAAGTTTGAGAAGCGAAGTCTTCAACTAAAGCTAAGTACGCCTTTGGGGAAACTTTTTCTTGCTCTAAACCGATGTCAGTAAAAGTAAATAATTGCATTTCTTCTGGAAAGCAAATACCTCATAAAGATTTCCATTCGAACTGTATTCTTTGCCTAGGCCCTGACCACGGCATACCTCGCTGTCAGTTTTGTGCCTTATTTAAACAATGAACTATCCATCGTTGGTATATTTTCGCTTCTAAATATTTTGGTACTCAGTTCAGTTATCCAGATATATCTTCAGTAAGCCATCCGACTACCGACATTCCGAAAGAATGCAAAGATAAAGACAGAGACAGGCCGACTAGGTTCAAAGCTGCCGATGACGCTTCTCCTAAGCCAGTCGCCACTTCACCGGTACTCAGTGAGGTGCTTTCGCAGACACTGATACCCACTACTTCAGATTCGCAGGCCTGTACTAAGACCCATTTGGAGTCCGATATGCCACGAGATGCTTCAACTGTGGAACCTGTGGATGTCTCTACCTCGGATGGGTCTGGAGCCACTGTCCAAGCACCGGCTTCTGAGGGTGTATTCAGGCCTACTGACTTGCATATCAAATTGACGCCATCTTCTTCTTCAAGGCCTAAAACTCGATCCATGCCTAGAAAATCAATGCCCAGACCACATGGTCAGGCCTCTATGCTTAAAAAACAAATGATAAGAATGACTGAAGACCTTATTACTTTAATCAGGGGAAGCCAACCTTTCCCCTCTGAGATACCTAGGACTGATTTTGCTTATGATACTTCTGACCAGGATTCTGAAATTTCTGTTTCCTCTGATGACCAGGATTTACCCTTATCTACCTATGAGGATTCTGATGCTGAGGACTCTATTCCCTCTACCCCCCCCCCCCCAGATTATTTCTCTTTTGGTGAAACCTTGCATACTGTTAGGGAGCATTTTCGTTTTGAAAGTCAGGATTACTGTGATTCAAAAAAGAGGCTTAGGGATTTCTTACTACTGCCCCAGCACAGGCCTTTAACTATCCCTCCTGTACTAGACATCGTTGATGATGCCTTTTCAGAATTTAGCTTGGCCCCTGACTCTTTACTTCCTGCTCCCAGAAAACCTGATAGATATTACAGGGTTCCTAACTCTCACAAGCTCCTTTTCAAAACTCCTACTGCAGATCCTGAGACCATTTCACAGGGACCCAAGGGCATTAAGGCTACTACTGCCAGAAATCCTACCACCTCTTGATAGAGACTCCAGGGCGCTGGATAGATGGGGTAAGAAGGTATGCACTTCTGCAACATTGGCCATTAGGGCCTTAAACTGCCAATTTCATATGTTAAAGTATCAGCAGCATATTATTGGATTGCTTAAACAGAAAATTATGATTTCCTGATTGTGCTGAAAATAAGGATTTACAGGATTTAATGCATTATTCTGAACAGGTTGGAAAACATACTTTGCAATGTGGTATTGATTCACTAGAGGCATCTTGCAGGGCTGCTGTCCCTGGGTCTGTACTTAGAAGGCATGCTTGGCTTAAGGAGCAATCCTTGCCAGATCATGTTAAAGCTAAATTACTGGATGCTCCCTTAAATCAGGACCACCTGTTTGGCAACAAGGCAGAAGAACTTCTTAAAAAAGATGGGGGGAAAAAGCTAAATCTATGCAAAATATTTCCTACAAGTACAACCTCCAAGATTTAGTAGGCATTGGCCCTCTAAGATTTGGTCCTTTGCTGCCTCTTCCAGGCCTTCTCAGTCCAAAGCCAGATACAGCAAAACACCCAGGCTTCAGTCCAAGGGTACGCACAGGACTAAGCAGTGGGGGGCTCCCACTTCCAAATCTGGGAGTAGTAAAACTCCCCCTATGGTAAACTGTCTCAATGACTTAACTTTAAAACTTCCAAGCACTTCTCAACTGACTACCCCTTTGGGGGGGAAAGATTGCTCTGCAGGCAAAAAACTGGGAATTCATTACCCAGGACAAATGAGTTTTAAATATAGTTTCCCAAGGATACAGATTTCACTTCCGTACGTTACCAACCCCAAACGGTTGGCCAGATGTACCCACAAATCAGTAGGCAGAGGCTCAAAAGCAAGTACTCTCTCTCAAGCATAAAGGCTATTCAAACTGTACCAGAAGAGGAAAAGGGACAAGGTTTCTACTCAAGACTTTTCCTGGTACCCAGAAAAGACAACTCATGGCATTCTATCCTGGACCTGTCTACCTTAAACACTTTTTAGGTGATTCCAAAATTCAAGATGCTAACTCTTCACAGTTGCCTCCTATGCTAGGCAAAGATGCCTGGTTGGCAACACTCAATTTAAAGTAAGCCTACCTGCACATCCCAATCAAGGAATCTTGCAGAAGATACCTACACTTCAAAGCAGACTACAGGTACTACCAGTTCTCTGCACTGCCCTTTGGCTTATCTACTGCACCCAGGGTATTCATAAAGTGCCTAGCTCCAGTCATTAGATTTTGCAGGCAAATAAATATTCTAATATATCCATACCTGGACGATTGTCTAATTCAGGCAGAAAGCCAGGACATACTTTTGAATCATCTGGCATTTGTACAAAAGGTGCTAACTTGTCTGGGGTACACCATAAATGAAAAAAAAAATCACACCTGGTACTCTGTCAACAAATTATATTCCTGGGAGCAAGCTTGAATACAACTTCCCAGATGGCTTTCCTCACGCCAGAGAAACAAATTAATTTGACAACCTACTTCAAACTAATGGCCACACAAACCCTGCTATCTGCAAGGCAAATACTGCAAGCCATGGGGATGTTCATCGTGTTACCCTGCTGCAGTCATCACACTTGGGTTATCCTGTCGTCAGGCGGTCCCACAGTCGGCCTGAATTCCAAAGTCTTGTTCTGGCATCGGTTGCTGTCACTTCTTCCCTGATGTCAGTGCGCCAGGGGTATAAAAGAGGCATCCAACGCCATTTTCTTCAGTCTTTCTTGCCGCGCGGTGCCCAAAGCAAAAGCAGTTTGCAAGTGCCGGTCGGCCGACAACTGAGATTTTTGAATCAAATTTCAGTCCGAAGTCTTCAAAGCTAAGTACCCCGTTGGGGACCCTTTTCTTGCCTCAGTCCGATGTCAGAAAAAGTTAACAATTGCATTTCTTGTGGGAAGCAAATACCTCATAAGGACTTTCATTCTTATTGTATACCTTGCCTAGGCCCAGACCACGACGTCACTGGTTGTCGGTTTTGTGCTAGGTTCAATAAGTGAACTATAAAGCGACGCTTTGATTTCGCTCGACACTACTTCAGTAGGAAATTTAATTATACTATGCCATCGGAGCAACCAACTACCGGCGTGCATAAAAAATGCAAAGATAAGGACAGGCAGCCTAGATCCAAGCCAGACTCCGAGGCCTCGGCTGGGCCTGTCGCCGGTTCTCCGGTTTTCAGTGAGGCGCCTACACAGCCCCTGACCACCGCAGAATTGGAACACCAGACCGCTTCGGATTCTCAATCAGAGAGTACTAGGCCGATGCAGCCATTTTCCTTAGGCCCTACCGGCAACATTGCAGAAGGAGAAGCCGGTGCTGTGGAAACACCTTTGGTTACAGAAGGTGTCTTTAGACCGACTACTCTCACCATAAAATCTTATGCTAAGCTTAAGACTCCTTTAAAACCTAAAAAGACTGTACATCAGTCTCCAGTTCAAGGCCCCATGCCTAAGAAACAGATGCTTAAGATGGCTGAAGATTTGATTACTCTGATCAGGGGCTCCCAACCCCCCCCCCAGACAAAAGGCCAAGACAAGAGGAAGATTATGCCTCCTCTGATCAAGTTTCTATTTCCTCAGACTCCTCTGAGGAACAGGATTACTCCTTTCCCCCTATGAAGATTCTGATGCTGAAGACTCCATTCCCTAAGCATCTCCCCCTGAAGACTACTCATTTGGGGAAACCTTACATACCATGAGGGAATATTTCCACTGGGAAGGTCAGGACTACTCCGACTGAAAGAAAAGGCTCCGACAGTTTCTTTTACTTCCCCAGCACAGACCACTTGCTATCCCTCCAGTTTTAGACATTGTGAATGATGTTTACTTAGAATCTAGTCTAAATCCAGATTCTCTGCCTCCTGCTCCAGCCAAACCAGACAGATATTATAGAGTGCCTGACTCGCACAAATTCCTTTACAAAAGCCCTGTTGCTGACCCAAAAACAATCTCCCAGGGTCCTAAAGGAGCTAAGGCTTCTATGGCAAAAAATCCTGTGCCCTCTGAAAGGGACTCTAGAGCATTAGATAGGTAGGGGAAGAAGGTTTACACCTCAGCTATTCTAGCTATGAGAGCATTAAATTGTCAATTTCACATGCTGAAATATCAGCAATTCCTAATGTCTCAATTAAAACAAAAGATGAGCACACACTCTCAACAGTCTGAATTCAAGGAAATGCAGGATCTGTTGCATGCAGCTGAACAGGTGGGCAAACATACTTTACAATGTGGATTTGAGTCTTTGGAAGCTACCTGTAGAGCAGCTGTTACTGGGTCTATCATACGTAGGCATGCTTGGTTAAAGGAACAAACTCTGCCTGATCATGTTGGAAGCAAAATTACTAGATGCACCTTTACAGCAGGATGTCTTATTTGGTGTCAAAGCAGAAGAGGTTTTAAAGAAAATGGAGGATAAGGCAAAGTCTATGCAGACAGTCAAGGATTTCTTACAGGTACAACCCCCTCGCTTCAGCAGAAATTGGCCAACAAAAAATTGGTCCTTTCCAGCTTCCGACAGGCCACAGAGGGGTAAATACAGATGCCCAAGGGACAGAGGTCAAGCACAAACTCCTTACAAACCTCGCCAATGGGGCACTGCAACACAGAAGGGAGGAGAAGACAGGCCCCAAACTACTAGAAGACAAACACAATGACTTAACCCTCAAAATGCCAAGCAAAACTCTCTTGGCAGCTCCCTTGGGAGGAAAATTAGCATTTTTTTGCAGACAACTGGCACATCATCACAAAGGACAAATGGGTCCTAGACATTATCTCACAAGGATACAGATTCCATTTTCCCACCTTGCCAAGGATAACAGGAATGCCAAACCTGCCACAAAATCAATGGGCAGAGGCACAAAAACAAATTGCAGCTCTCATGGACATGAGAGCCATTCAACTGGTGCCTACACAGGAGCAAGGCCAAGGATTTCACTCAAGGCTCTTTCTAGTTCCCAGAAAGGCCAATGCATGGAGACCCATTCTGGACCTTTCAATTCTAAACACCTACTTGCAAGTACCCAAATTCATGATGCTAACACTACAGCAGCTTCTTCCCATGTTGGGCAAGAAGGCTTGGCTAGTAACATTGGGCCTCAAGGAGGCATGCCTGCATGTCCCTATCAGACAAAATTGCAGAAGATACCTCCATTTCATTGCAGGTTCAACCCATTGCCAATTCTCTGCACTGCCCTTTGGCTTATCTACTGTGCCCAGGGTCTTCACAAAATGCCTGGCACCAGTAATTGCATACTGCAAACAAAGAGGAATTCAAATATACCCATACCTGGATGACTGCCTCATCCAAGCAGAAAGCAAGGACATTCTCTTGCAACATCTGGCATTTGTCAAACACCTTCTAAGTTGCCTAGGGTACACAGTAAACGAAAAGAAATCAAAACTAGTGCCCTCACAAAACATGACATTCCTGGGTGCCAGCTTGAATACAATGGCCCAGATGGCTTATCTCATGCCAGACAAGCAACTACAACTAACTCAATACTTCAAAATAATGGCAACAAAGACCCAACTCCCTGCAAGAAAAATTCTGCAGGCCTTGGGATTCATGGCATCTTGCATACTACTAATACCATTTGCAAAACTGCATATGAGGAAATTACAATGGTACCTGAAAAGCGTATGGACTCAACGCAGCCACAGCTTGGAAACGATACCTCTCATTCCCTTCCTTCATCAGGAGTTTCTATGGTGGTCACAGTCCTGTCACCTCAACAAGGGTCAGCCTTTCACCTTACCCCCAGCCAGGCAAACTATGACAACAGATGCATCGGACTATGCCTGGGGAGCACACATGGCAGGACAGTGCGTTCAAGGCAAATGGACTACAGACCAAAGATATCTGCACATCAATCAAAAAGAAATGCTAGCAGTACAGAATACTCTGACAGCTTTCAAGGACCTCTCTCTTACATCCAGGGCAACTTATAATAAGGACAGACAATACCACAGTAATGTGGTACATAAACAATCAAGGGGCTACACACTCCTACCCTCTATGCAGGCAAGCAGTGACCTTGTGGAACACAGCACTGACTTACCAAGTTCAATTACAAGCACAATTCCTGCCAGGAAGAAAGAGCACATTGACAGATGACCTAAGCAGAAACATCATGGATCCCCACGAGTGGAAACTGGATCCACAAGTATTTGCAATGATAACTCAAAAATGGGGCCACCCAGACATAGACCTGTTTGCCAACCCCCAAAACTATTAGCTACCAAAATTTTGCACAAGGACATTCCACCATCAAGCTTGGAAAGTGGACGCACTTTCATTCAGTTGGAAAATGTTGACAGTATATGGCTTTCCTCCACTGCCCCTTCTAACAAAGGTGCTACTGAAAGTCAGAATGGAGAGACCACAAATGATACTCATTGCCCAAGACTGGCCACGCCAGCACTGGTACCCACTACTAAGGAACATGGCCCATGGCCCACCATGGATTTTACCACAAATTCCTCATCTGCTCACACAGCAAGACAGTCAGATTCTACACAGCCAGCTCAAGACCTTAAATCTGGCTGCATGGCAAGTCACCTAAACAACCAGCCAGCTCCTCTATCACAAGCTGTTATGGATGTCATTCTGGAGGCCAGGAGGCCCAGCACCAGGAAAGCCTACTCAGACAAATGGAAAAAATTTTGCGCCTGGAACCAAGCTAAAGGCCAAAATCCCCTTGAGCCGGACATACCTCAGATTCTACAATATTTAACTGAGATGTTACACAAAGGACTTTCCTTTTCATCTATTAAAATCCACACCTCAGCTATTTCAGCTCACTACAACATGGATCCTCCCTTATTTTCACATCCACTTCTAAGGCAGTACCTCAGAGGGGCCAAAAACATAAGGCCTCCCAGGAGAGCACCCACGCTAACTTGGGACCTCAACTTTGTTCTGGAAAAGCTTACGCTACCACCTTTTGAGCCAGCCTTCTCAGCTGATTTAAAGTTTATATCATGGAAAACTGCCCTGCTGCTAGCAATTACTTCAGCCAGAAGAGTCTCAGAGCTACAGGCACTAATGGCAGTGGAGCCTTTCCTCATTTTTCATCAAGACAGAGTCTCTCTACGAACTAACCCCTCCTTTATGCCAAAGATGGTATCCAGTGTGGCTCTAAATCAAACCATCCATTTACCCACATTTTTTCCAAATCCACAGAACAAAGGAGAAAGACTCCTGCACTCCTTGGACATTCACAGGCAACTACGTTACTACTCGGATAAAACTAAGGCTTTCAGAAAATCTGACCAGCTCTTTGTATCCTATGCTACAGCATCACAAGGAAAGGCTATCTCAAAACAGACCATTTCAAAATGGATAGGACATTGCATACGTTTTTGCTACACCCATCATGGAAAACCAGTTCCTGCTAGCATAAGGCCCCACTCCACCAGGGCAGCAGCTATATCTACAGCCTTCCTCAGGGGGGTGCCAACTAAGGATATTCTGGAAGCTGCAACTTGGAGTTCAGTACACACCTTCAACAAACACTATCACTTAACCACTATACTCTAAGACTAGAGCTGGCTTCGCCACTGCAGTTTTGCAGGGCCTACTAGCCTCTTCTAACCCTGTATGATTCCACCTCCCATTCTTAGCTTTGGGATTCAACCCGTGTGTGATGACTGCAGCAGGGTAACATGATGAACATAGTACAGTTTTGTACCTACCATAAATATAGATGTGTTCAAGTGTTCACCCTGCTGCAGTCCAGGTTACCCTCCCTCCACCCCCTCTGATCTAACTGAAATCTTTCTATGCCTTTATATCTGATACAGCCTTTGTGGTGTATTTGCTTATAGCTGGAGCTATGGTTTTGTTTGTGCTTCACTTTTATTATTGGTACTATGTAGTGACCTCCTATTGGGGGGGGCACCTGACATCTGGGGCAAGAAAAACTGAAGAAAATAGTGTTGGATGCCTCTTTTATACCCCTGGTGCACTGACATCAGGGAAGAAGTGACAGCAACCGACGCCAGACCAAGACTTTGGAATTCAGGCTGACTGCAGGACTGCCTGACGACAGGATAACCCAAGTGTGATGACTGCAGCAGGGTGAACACTTGAACATCTACATTTATGGTAGGTACAAAACTGTACTTTCGTGGCCTCCTGCATTCTAATTCCATATGCAAGACTGCATACAAGGAAACTACAATAGTATCGAAAAAGCTTATGGTGTCAACATTCTCAGGATCTAGAAGTGATGATTCCTGTCATACCTTGCCTACGGTTAGAGTTCCTTTGGTGTGCAGAGGCCTGCCACCAAAACAAAGGATTACAATTCACTCTACCACCTGCTGTCCAAACCCTAACAACAGATGCATCAGACTATGCATGGGGGGCTCACCTGGCAGGGAAGTGCATTCAGGGCAAATGAAACCCAAGTCAAATGCACCTGCATATCAATCAAAAATAAATGTTAGCCATACAGAATGCTCTGACAGCCTTCAAGGACCACATTCTTCCAGGACAATTAATGGTAAAGACGGACAGCACCACTGTTATGTGGTACATAAACAAGCAGGGGGTACTCATTCTTACCCCCTCTGCAGACTAGCCATGGCACTGTGGAACACAGCCTTGAGCTACCAAGTGCATCTACAGTCTCAATTCCTGCCAGGAAAACTAAATACACTGGCAGATGGACTAAGCAGAAACCTCATGGACCCACACGAGTGGAAATTGGAACCAAAGATTTTCAACATGTTGAGAAACAAATAGGGAAGCCCAGATATAGACCTGTTTGCCACCCCCCAGAACTACCAATTTGACAAATTTTGCACAAGGACTCCCCACAAACAAGCTTGGAAAGTGGATGCTCTGTCCTTCAGCTGGAAAAACCTATCAGTTTATGCCTTTCCTCCTCTGCCTGTCCTCTCCAAAGTAATACTAAAGATCAAACAGAACAAACCAAGGACAATATTGATTGCACCAGACTGGCCACGCCAACACTGGTATGCCCTCTTGTGCAGTGTGTCACTGTTGGCTCCATGGCACCTGCCTCAGACCCCTAACCTGTTGTCACAGCAAGGGAACCAGATTCTGCACCCTCAGCTTCAAACCTTGAACCTAGCAGCCTGGCTAACTACCTAATCTTTCCATTACTATCCCTCAGTAAATAAGTATTGGATATCATTTTAGAGGCAAGGAGGCCTAGTACTAGAAAATCTTATGCTGAAAAATGGAAAAGATTCTGTGCCAGGAACCAATCTCAAGGGATGGGCACAGCAGCGCCCAACTTACCTTAGATTCTTCAATACTTAACTGAGATGCTTCACAAGGGCCTTTCTTTTTCTTCCATCAAAATTCACACTTCAGCCATTTCAGATCATTATAACACAGAGCCACCCCTCTTCTCTCATCCACTGCTCAAAGCAGTTCCTCGGAGGGGCCAAAAACTTAAGACTACCCAGGAGAGCCCCAACCCCAGCCTGGGACCTCATTCCCTCCAGTACAGCTCTTTTGAGTGTGCACCTTTAACTCCTAGTGGCTGTGGCCTGAGCCTTTAAAAATTAAGTTATCACCTTACAATTCTAACAAATACTCATTGTCAGAGGTCAGATATCAATACAATTGTGTTTGCCATCATGTATGCTTCAAGATAAAATATTCTGATACCTGGTATGTAGCATGATTTTGGAATTATTAATGCAATATGAACAAGTAATATTTGACGCCTAGAGGAGCAGTAGGAGGTAACTGCATATGCACCTGGAGGTGTCACTTGGATGTAAAGCTTTGTGTTGGAGAAACTCACTCTTCCTCCTTTTGAGTCAGCTGCAAGTGCATATTTAAAATTCCTTTCTTGGAAAACAGCCTTCCTTTTAGCAATCACTTCACCAAGAAGGGTATGTAAATTACAGGCCCTTATGGCAGTGAAGCCTTTCATCATCTTTCATGCGGACATGGTGTCCCTCAGAGCCAATCCCTCCTTCATGCCTAAGGTGGTATCCAGTGTGGCTCTTAATCAGTCCATTCATTTGCCAACCTTCTTTCCTAATCCACAGAACAAAGGGGAAAGTATACTGCACTCCATAGATGTGCACAGACAACTTAGATTTTACTTGGACAGGACTAAACCTCAAAGGAAATATGAACAACTGCTGGTGGCATTTGCTGCAGGGGCAGAGGGGAAGGTTATTTCAAAGCAATCCATTTCTAAATGGATAGGCCATTGCATTCATTTCTGCTATAAGCACCATGGAAAACCTATCCCACAGGGGATCAGACCCCATTCAACCAGAGCTGCATCTACCTCTACAGCCTTTCTCAGAGGTGTCCCTACTAAGGACATCCTAGAAGCTGCTACCTGGAGTTTTGTACATACTTTCACCAAGCATTACCATCTACCAATTTTCTCTAAATCCAGAGCTGGCTTTGCCACTGCAGTCTTGCAGGGCCTTATAGCTGGTCCTAATGCTATCTAAATTCCTCCTCCCATCCTTAGCTTTGGGAATCTAACCAAATGTGATGACTGCAACAGTGAAACACGAAGAACATAGTACAGTTGTGTACACTTACCATAAATGTAGATATGCGAGTGTATTCATTGTTGCAGTCCTGGTTACCCTCCCTCCAGCCCCCTGAATTCTTTTGGCTATACCTCTACTCTCCTTTACTATACTTAAAAGCTTTTTGGTGTATTTGTTGTCTTTGTTGGAGGTATAACCTTGTATATATATATATATATATATATATATATATATATATATATATATATATATATATATATATATACATACATACATACATACATACACATACACATACATACATACATTATTGCTTCCCATTAAGGGAGCACCTGACACCTGGGCAAGAAAAACTGATGTAATGATGTCGGCTGCATGATTTATACCCCTGACTACCTGACATCATGGAAGAAGAGACCAACCGACACAGGAACCAAGACTTTGTTAATCAGGCCGACTGAGGGCTACTGCAAGCAGATAACCCCAAATGTGATGACTGCAACAATGAATACACTCGAACATCTACATTTATGGTAAGTGTACACAACTGTACTATATTTTTCCTGCTCATAAAGATCCTCAGTGTGAATGGCAGGATTGGACAAAGGATTTGTTTAATGCCCTTATGGCTGTGAAGAAGGGTCTCTGTTACTGCACCCCCTTGGTCTTCTACTCCTCTTAAGAGGCCTAGGGAGTATCTTTCATCTCATAAGGATGTGGATCCTGATGAAGAATCCTTGACCTATTCCTCCCAGATTCCCTCTCCCTTGGACCTTAGTTCTGAGGAAGAGGAATCTATTAGTCCTTATTCTCCTTTTAAGGAGTTTCCTTTCGAGATGCAGTTTCCCGTATGATGGAGTTTTTTGAGTGGTACTTTACCCAGGTCTCAGATGTTCAGCAGAGGTATTATGAACTCCTTCAAATGGAGTCTGCTAAACTCTCTGTTGTCCTTCCTGTTCTTGCTGCCTTCCTAGACACTTTTTCTGCAGCTTCTCAGGCTCCTGACTCCCAGTCCTCTACTCCTATATAAAATGATCAGTTTTATAAGGTACCTGATGATTGCAAATTCCTTTACAAGTGCCCCTCTGCTGACCCTTCTGTTATTTCTGTTGTTCTATGATAAACTGTCTTAAGCTTTTACCTTCTATAAAGCTGCTCCCCTCTGACAAGGACAGCAGAACTACGGAGAGGTTGGGTAAGAAATTGTAAACTGCTGCTATCCTGACCTTTCAGGCTGTGAATTACCAGACCCACATGACCCGGCATATTTTGGCTCTTCTCTCTCAGGCTTTTCATGTTATTTCAGACTTTCCTAACTGAATGGAAGACTTCAGCTCTTTCTTTTAGGGTCCTCTTCTCAAGTACCTTGCCATTCTATTAATTGCAGTTATGATGCATCTGATGCCTCATTTTGAGTTGCTGCATTTGGTTCTGTGTTGAGAAGGTATTCCTGGCTTCACCTTCAGCCTTTGCCTGATGATATTAAGGACAAGTTGATGGATGCTTCTGTACATAGTAAAAATCTCTTTGGTTCTGCAGCTGCAGAGCTTTTTAAGTCCCTTCCAGAAAAGGGTAAGGCTATGCAGTTATTGAAACATATTTTTGTTCCCCTGTTCCCAAATTTCAGAAGAAAATTACCCTACTAAATCTGCCTTTGTCCATAGATGCTCTCTCCCTCCTTCCAAAGGTAAAAAGGATGGTAGAAGGGCTCCTCCTGCTAAACTCCTAAAGCTCAGAAGCCTCCTTTTCCAGACAAGCCAGGATCTGTCTGACTGTCTTTGTTCCTCACTCCTCAGTCATGTTCCTGTAGCTTGTTGTCTTTCCCTATCCCCTCCACATTGGTTAAGGATCACTCAGGATTCTTGGGTTCTATCCATCATTCATCAGGGGCATTATGTGGTTTGGAAATTCCTTTCCCCTTTTTGGACATTCCTCCACCTCCTCAATGACCAGCTGCCATTTTTTACAGAGGTTCTTTAGAGCCTTTTGTCTCAAGGAACAATTCAAGAATTTCTGGTTCCTCAAAAGGGGAAGGGATTTTACTTCAGAATGTTTCTGGTTCCCAGGAGAAAACACTTTGTGACCCATTCTGGATCTCTTTCAGCTCCACACCATTTTTGAAGGCTCTTGCCTTTTGGATATTATCCCTTCAAACCTTGTTTCCTTTTCTTTTTCCTCAGGGTTTCCTAGTTTCTCTAGATCTCAAGGATGCCTATCTCCATATCCCTATTCATCCCTTTTCTGGATGTTTTTATGTTTGTTGCTTCCTTGCATTTTGAGTCCTCTGCTTTGCCCTTTGGCCTCATTACTGCCCCAAGGTTCTTCACCAAATGCCACACTCCTGTGATAGCTTTTTGTAGGATGAAGGGTATGCAGATCTCTCCTTATCTGGGAGACCTGCTCATTCAGGCTTCCTTTCCAGAGGTTTTACTTCAGCTTCTTCGCTATTCTGTTTGTCTCCAGTAAAGTCTAGGTTTTACAGTGAATTTCCAAAAAATCTTCCTAACTCTTTCTCAGGATCGTGTTTTTCTCAGGTGGAGGTTCCAGACTATTCCAATGCTGGCATTTCTGCTTCCTCCCAAGGCTTTAACTCTTAATTACATTCTTTCAGTCCGTTCTTCCTCTGGCCTTCATTATAGCCAGGGAATTTCTAAGGCCTCTGGGATACACGGCTTCCACCATTCTCATGCTTCCTATAGCCAAGCTTCATGTGAGAAAACTCCAGTTGTTCCTACAGTCAGACTTCAATATCTTCATAATTTTTTTTTTCTAATTCCCCTTCTTCCATGTCTCAAGCTGGAGCTTCAGTTGAGAATTCAATTGTCCCTTATCCCAGGGCTTCTTTTTCAACCTTCAGTCCCCACTCAGGAACTTTTTTCAGATGCAGTGTGGGGGGCCTCCTTTGGTCCCCCTGAAAGTTCAGGGCTTTTAGTCTCTTTGTCAAAAGAAGGACCACATAAATATCAAAGAGATTATAGCTCTTCTCCTGGCCCTTCAGGCCTTTCATTCTCTTTTCCTTCCAGGGCCCCTCAAAATCTTCACAGACAATACCACAGTGATGTGGTACATCAACAAGCAAGAGGGAACAAGGTCTTACCTCTTGTGCATAGTAGCTGTTCAGGTTCGGGATCTAGCTGTCTAGTATCAGGTAATTCTTCAGGCTGTTTATATTCCTTCAAATCAGAAAGTTGTGGCAGATTCTCTGAGCAGGTCCGTAACACAAACTCACGAGTGGATGCTTCACAGAGATGTGTTTCTGGATATTGTCTACCAGTGGGGTAGTCCTCAAGTACATCTTTTTGCCTCTTCTCTGAACAGACATCCTCTCTTGCACCTGAGTCCTGTATCCTCTGACTTGGAAGGTGGAAACCCTCTCTTTTTCATGGAAGGGGTTGTTTCTTTATGCCTTCCCTCCCCTTCCTTTCATATTGTGGGTCCTGAAAAAGATAGAACAGGATGTTCCCAAAATCTTGTTGGCTCCCTTTAGCCAAGGGCAATCATCACAAGTTACCTCACAGGATGGACCTACTCACACAAGACAAGGGGTCTCCCATCTTCACCTGTCCTCTCTTCAAGTGACACTGTGGATGATAGGGATTTGATCCCTTTTAGGCACCTTTTTTCTGAGGGCATGCTTCAGTTTCTGCAGGAGGGCAGGAAATCTTATTTATCCAAATGGAATGGATGTTCTGTTTGGTGTCTCACTTGTAACCTGGATCCATTTTCTCTGGAAGTTCCTTTGGTTCTGTCTTACTTGTGTGAATTGCTAAATGCTGGGTTGGCATATTCTTCTGTTAAAGCCCACCTATCAGACATTTTTGCTTATCTTTCTTTGATTCCCCCTTTGGCTTCTAGATTTGAGGTCAAACTATTTCTTGAAGGCGTCATTCATATTAGGCCTTTCAGGAAGCCTATTTCTCCTTCTTGGGACTTTAATTTTGTCCTGGAAAATTGACTCGGGCTCCTTTTGACCGTGGAGCTTCAGTTTCCTTGCAGCATTGTTCTTGGAAGACTGTTCTTTTGGTCCTTACCTCAATCAGGTGGGTGTCTGAGCTGCAGGCCCTTATGATTGTTCCTCCTTTTTTTACTTTTTCATAGGAAAATTGTGTCTCATAGTACTAATCCTTCTTTTATGCACAAGGTGGTTAATGAGTTGTCTCTTAATCAGTGTATTCACTTGCCCACTGTTTTCCTTTCTCCGCAGTCTGCTAATGAGAAGGTTCAGGCCCTAGACTTATACCTTAGATTTGTACAGACAACTCGGATACAGTTTGGATAGATGTAAAACCGTTCATAAATTTGAGCAGTGTTTTATTTCCTTTCATGCTATGTCTTTAGGTTTGGCTGTTTCTAAGCAAAATATTTATCTTGGATCTTGGATATCTAAGGCCATTTCCTTTTGTTACTCTTTGCATGGGAAAAGCCTTCCTCCTTTTGTTAGGGCTAATTATATTAGGCCTGTGGCTTCTTCTGGTGCTTTTTTCAAGGCTTTGTATACAAACTCCATTCTTGAAGCAGCTACTCTGTTTTCTGTGCATACTTTTACCAAGCACTATAAGTTGGATGTAGTTTCTAAGGCTAGAGCCAGATTTGTCAGTGCTATCCTGTATGGCTTTTTTGACGGCTCTGCAGGATCCTCCTGCTTCCAGCTTTCTTCTTGGGCTTTTGTCATCTCCCAACTGTAAGGAATACTGCAACAGTGAAATGGAAGGACATAGTATGGTTGTGCAAAACCTTACCATAACATTAGATGTCCTTGTCTTCACTGTTGCAGTATTCATTCCCTTCCTCCTCCTCCTCATTTCTTTTTCATTCTGGATGCACATGTTCCTCTTTTCTCCTTGGACTGTTGTTCCTCCTGGGACTTTTCAGTTCTGAGGATGGTACGTCCGTACATTACCTTTATGCCCTATGCCACATGTGGGGAGCATCTGCATGCCGAAGGCTGTGGTATACTGGCCAGATGTCAGGCTACTGTTGGCAGGGGATCCCTACTGTAAGTAATGCTGCAACAGTGAAGAGAAAGACATCTACTGTTATGGTAAGATTGTACACAACTGTACTATGTTTTTCCATGATCACTGTTGCAGTATTATTAACTGATGGAAGATTCCTAAAGCTGTCTAAGAAAACATGGAATAAGAAACTTGAACAGGGTAATGATTCAAAAGACCTAATAAAATTGACCCTGCAAACCATGCTGTAGTCCTAGAGAAAACATCAATCTTGCAATGATTTGTAAAACTGTGAATGGAAGACCAAGGAGGTGGTTGAATAGATCTGAAGTCCAGACCCCTGTAGAAAGCCCCTGAAAAGGTAGTAGTTAGAGCAGATTGTGTTTTAACTGAAGCCAGAAGCTGCTTACATGAAACTAGTAACAAAAAGGATTATTTCACTCCTTTTTTTGTAGTACTATAGTCTGTTAATGTCCAAGAGTAAGAGCAAGTGCAACTGTGGTCGCCAAGTTCCCCATAAAGACACCCACAACCAGTGTCTCTTTTATTTGGGCAGGGATCACAACTGTAAAAACTACCCCGTTTGTAAGTTGTTCATCCCTAAGACCCTTTGTTGCCGACTTCAGGCCATAGACTTATACCTTGAAAACCAACTCCTTAGACAGATCACTCTCAGTATGGAAGCCACCTCTGATGCCCCATCCAAACCACCCAGGAAGAGGGCCAAGCCCATATGGCTATCTACTTCCACTGCACCTCCCTCAACTGATTCTAAGCCTGTAGCTGTCATCAGCTTGGCCGAGGAACTGGCGTCTGCCACTTCGGATAACATGGGTACCTATCAGGAGGCCGCACGATCCAGAGTGGAAGACACGTCCAGGGATATCCCAGCACCTGATTCTGATGCCAAGGGGGAGCCAGTAACTGAGATGGGCACTTCAGACCAGGCCTCCACTGTTTGTTCTGTGACTTCCAGGGCTACTGCCAGCCAGACGCCGGCTAGGCCTACCAAGAGGAAACAAAAGATGATGCATATTCTGCCAACTCCGGAAGCCTTGCTCGACTGGAAGGTCTTCAGCCAGAGCCTCTACAACATCTTTTTGGCCCTTAGGCATACTGCAGACCTTCCTTTGGCTGCTTCAACTCTTCTCAGCCCAAGGCCTCTCCTGCCTGAGAGAACACCTAGCCACCCTGCAGAGGAGGAAATATCAGACTCCTCTGAGGATTCCTTGTCCTACTCTTCACAGATTTCTTCCCCTCTGGGGTATGGATCCCTGGAAGAAGCCTCTGCAGAACCTGACTTCCCTGTGGAAGACCTTACCTTCAGGGCCACAGTCAACCTTATGAAAGAACATTTTAAATGGGATTGCTCAGACATGTCTGAGGCCCAAAAAGGATTCTATGACCTGATCCAGATGGAATCTCCTAACCCGGCTTCTATTCCACCTGTCCAGCCTGCCTTCTTGGATGCTTTTCCTGCAGCATGCTTGAATCCAGATTCCCAGCCACCTGCTCCTAGAAGGGCAAACAGATTATACAGGGTACCTGATGCAGAAAAATTCCTATTTAAGTGCCCTCCAACAGACCCAGCTACTATTTCTATTGCTACTGACAGAGCAACCAATCTCCTCCTTACTACCACTGTCCTGCCTGCAGATAAAGACAGCAAGGTCATGGAGAGATGGGGAAAGAAGATTTACACTTCTGCTACCCTAGTTTTTAGGGCTACAAATTACCAGTCACACATGGCCAAATACTCCTTGGCCTTACTAGACAAAGCCTCTAAAGATCTCAATGATATTCCTGTCTTCCTGGCTCAGGCTCATCTCTCAAGTTAATAAACACTCTCTCAGGTGTGTATAATGCAGCTGAGGCCTCTGCCAGGTCAATTGCATTTGCTTATGTGTTGAGGAGATACTCCAGGATGTGTCTAAAGCCCCTCCCGGATGACTGCAAGGCCAAACTCTTGGATGCACCCTTGGATCACTCTGCCCTTTTTGGCAGCAAGGTGGCTGAACTTTTCAAGTCACTCCAACAAAAAGGGAAAGAACTCCAAGACTTAAAGCATCTCCTTGTCTCTCCAATCCCAAAGTTCCAGAGAAACTACACAGCTAAGACACAATTCATAAGGAAAACTTCTGCACCCTATGCCCCTCCAGGTCTAAAAGTTCCCACAGGAGACAATCTACTCAGCCTAGGACTCCTCAAGACAACTGCCCAGAGACCTCCCTTTCCAGAAAGGGCAGGCAGTGTCTGACTGCCTGCCTCCCTTTCTTCTCCTACTTATCTTTTCGTCTCTCTCACTGCCCTAGTGACATCTGACAAATGGGTTTTGGCAATCCTGAAGGAGGGTTACTTCACGTCTTGGATCTCTCCTCCTCCATGACTACTTATCCCTCTTCCACCCCCCTCTCAAGGGTCCCTCCTACCTGAGGTCCTAAACAAGCTGCTACTCCAAGGCACCATATAACTAGACCCACCCTTGGCTCAAGGGAAAGGCTTCTACTCCAGAATCTTTCTGGTTCCCAGAAAGGAAGGACCATGGAGACCCATCCTAGATCTTTCCCATCTCAACCTCTTCTTGAAGGTCCCCTTCTTCAGGATGATAACACTTCCCATTCCCTTTCCCCTCCTCCTTCCTCAGGCCTTCATGGTGAGCCTGGACATCAAGGAGGCCTACCTGCACCTTCCCATAAAACTGTCCTCCAGGAAATTTCTCATTTTCAAAACAGGCTCCTCTCATTTTCAATTATCTGCCTTGCCTTTTGGACTCTCCACTGCACCAAGGGTATTTACAAAATGCCTAGCCACAGTCGTTGCTTATTACAGGACAAGGGGAATGCAAATTTTCCCATACCTAGATGACCTTCTCATTCAAGCAACAGACAAACAAACCCTCCTTGCCCACACAAAGGAGCTCCTGCTGCAGTCTCTAGGGTTCCTCTTAAACTTTCCCAAATCCCAACTAAATCATACACAAGACATTGTCTTCCTAGGATGCACAATCAGGACAGACCTCAGGATGGCCTTCCTACCGGAGGAAAAAGTACTTTCCTTGAGCCACCATCTACAGTCTGCCCTCCTCTCACCCATCATGACTGTGAGGGAATTCCTCAGACTCCTTGGGCACATGTCAGCCACTATTCCCATGCTACCCCTGGCAAGACTACATGTGAGGAAAATGCAATTGCACCTGTGCTCGGTATGGACCCAGCACTCACAACCCCTTGAGTTCAGGATCCCACTCCTCCCCTGCCTCCACCAAGAACTGAAGTGGTGGCTGGCCCAGGTTGCCCAAAACCCGGGCCTCCCTCTGCAAATGCCCTCCCCTTCCCAAATCATGCACACAGGTGTGTCAGATCTGGGCTGGGGGGGCAACCGTGGACACAAGAATGGTGCAAGGTTTGTGGTCAGACAAACACAAACACTGGCACATCAACATCAAGGAAATGTCAGGCATTCTTTTTGCCCTGCAGGCCTTCCAGCCTTTCCTCAGACAGGACACCCTGAACATCTTTACAGACAACACC
Organism: Protopterus annectens; assembly: GCF_019279795.1. NCBI lineage: Eukaryota > Metazoa > Chordata > Ceratodontiformes > Protopteridae > Protopterus > Protopterus annectens. Next base: position 1,360,428,075 of record NC_056725.1, read on the forward strand.
ATAGTGATGTGGTACTTGAACAAGCAAGGAGGGATAAAGTCCTACCTCCTCTGTAGGCTAGCTCTTCAGGTATGGGATCTGGCTATCTCCCTGGGGAATCTCCCTCCAGGCAGCCTACATCCCATCCCAACACAATTGTCAGGCAGACTCCCTAAGCAGAACTGCCTTAGACAGTCATGAATGTATGCTGTCAAGAGATGATCTGATGTTGTTAATATTCTTTCCATTCATCACTGATGGGTTCGGTTCCGAGCCTTCTGAACTGAGTCAGCCTATTACCAAGCTCGCGCCAGCCAAAAAATCTCTCGAGCTAAGTCTCTACCCAGAATGCCTTTCTCCCTGTTACCTCAGATCTCATTTGCCGCATAGCCGTAAAGCCACGTTTCAGCTGAGTTCTCAGCTAAGTGAAACCTTTTTGATATTTGTGTAAAAATTTTTGGATATCTTCATATTTTATTAAGCGATTAGTATTTTTAGTGTTGTTTCTTTTGTCTAACCTTGTTCTTTCCTCTCTACCCATTACTGTTGGTAAACTTTCAAGTACTATTGTTGGTAAGGCCTTTCCTTCCTTACCCTTGTGGTATTTCTTCAATACCATAGTTAGTATTGTTTCCCCTTTTTAATCTGTTAGCTTTAACCTTTATTCAGGTGTTTCCATTTCTTTCTCTGCATACCAGTGTATGGTTATATTTTTTATTTTTTTGAACGGAGTTGACTTCATTATAGTTGGATTATACAGTTGACCTGTGGTGTTTTTCTACCAAGATGTTGGATAAGAAGGGTACTTCAGGTTTTAAGCACTGTACTTCTTGTAAAGGCAGGTCACCTAACAGTGATTCTCATGATGACTGTCTATACTGTTTGGGAGTGGCCCACCTTTCAGTGCAGCCTCCATGTGACATTTGTCAAAGTTTCAGCCAACGCACTCTTAATGAGCGCAAAAATAAACTCATTCTGAAAGGGTTACTCAAGTCTCCCTTCTCAGAGGCCATTTCTGCAATGGAGGTCTCAACCCCTCCTTCTAAGGACAAAACGAGATCCCACTATGTTCCTTCTTCACCATCGGGTAATCAGAGCAAGCCTGGGAAATCAAAGGTCCCTAAGTTATCGTCAGAGCATAAATCTGTCTCTTTGGCTTTGTTTTCTTCGGCTCCAACCATCTCTAAACCTTCAATACCAATGCTTGTTTTGGTACCGGTCCTGCCTCTGGCACCAATCATAAATGTTACTATGCCTATTTCGACTTTGGGACCTGTGGCCACTTCGGCTCAGGGCACACCTTCGACTCCGCCATTAGTTTCCATTTTGGAACCAATCATTTTGGCTCCACTTCGGCACCAAGCATACTGACTTCACTGGATTTGACCCCTTTACTTCTGGTCTCAAAACTAGAGACTTCAGTGCCAGCAGACCTTGCACCATGGACCCAATACTCCCCCTCTGTAGATCCGTTTCTGGGCCAAGCGTATAGCCAATTCCTGGAATGTCCTAACTCTCCATCTGGAGTATCCATTAGATCCACCAGGAGCCTTTCAGAACACAACATGGTGCATCTCGTAGACCAGCTATTGTTAGCCAGGGGGATTCCCTCACTTTCTAAGACCCATTCACCTGCAGGACTTGGGTTGCCTTATCCATGGACTCCACCTTACACTCCTCCTTTGACCATCTTGGTTCTAAAGCCTTCTGCTCTGACATCCTTCTTGGAACCCATCACCATGGTGCCTACGGTGCATCTCACTCTGGCTCCGAGTTTGTCCCTTTGGTTCCCACTGAACAGATCCTTCCTCAATCTGGGGATTGGGGGGCGGGCATGTCGGCCTAGGGTACAGAGCCGTGTCTCCCCTCGATTCCATCCTCAGCACCGATGGCCATGTCCACGCAGATCCTGCTTGAGGCTCCATCCGTGAGGGCGGGTTCATCGGAGTGTGACCCCAGTCCCCAGGTTGTCTTTCTTGGTTCTGGGCTCCCATTCCTCTTTGGGTGGGCCTGCCTTCTGCATGATGGAGAGGGCTCTTGCTTCTGGCAGCACTCTGATGTCAGAACCCCAGTTTACACCCCCTGAGTTACAGCTGTCACAGACCATCCCCCCGGGACACCGGGCAGAGAAGCTGCAGGACACCCCTGTTCAGGGTACCCGCTCTTCCGAGTCCTCCACAGAGACCCCCACTGAGGAGCCCCTTCAAAAGAAGACATGCAAGAGGAAGCACATGGACTCACCCGAGGAGTCCTTAATGGAAGACATGGATTACGATGATGGTGAAGGGTCACCACGGTCACCTCCTAATGATGTCTCTAGAGATGTTAAAGCAGAGAGGTAACTGGAAGCCCTCCAACCCTTCATCTGAGAAGTCCATATTCCTGCAGGCTTTTCACGCCTGGCCTTCTATCTCTTGTGTGACCCCGCCTGCTGAGGAGCTTGTCCAGCTCATCGTGCAGCATGCTTGGAAGAAACCTGATTCCATTGTGGTGATCCCTTGGAGACCAGATAAAATTCTTTCCCTTCCTGAGGAAAACCCACATTGGTCCAAAGGATTACCAGTTGATGCTATGGTGGTGGCAGCAGCCACGATAAAGGACTTGCCTGAGGAAAGTTCTGCTGTCCACCCACCCAACAGGGAGTCCCGGGTGGTGGACAGACTTGGGAAGTGTGTTTTTGCATCAGGGACCTTTGCTATATGGTCCCTGAATTATCTGGCACATTTTACTAGGCTCCAGAGGGACTTGATCTCTGAACTCTATGGGATGCTTGCAGGACAGTTGTCTGGCGAGGTGATGGACAAAGTGGCCTCACAGCTCGCAACCCTGGAATCAATATCCAACTCGTACATGAGGTTGCTGTCACTCGTGACCAAAGGGGCACTGGGTTCAGGCATTGTTATGAAACGTCATGCCTGGATGCGCATTTGTGACCTCACGGATCCCTTCAAGTCTTCTTTTCTGAATGCTCCCATTGAAGCTTCGTCCCTTTTTGGCTCCAAAGTGAAGGACACACTAGCTAGGTGTGAAAAAGATGAAAAAACCTTGTCCTGCTGTAGGCCTATGATTTTCCAACCTTCAACATACCTTCTCCAGGAATCAGAGAAGTGGGAAAATGTGGCATAAGAAATCTCAGGGTCCTTTCTGTGCTGTGCATGGTGATGATACTCCCAGAGGCAGAGGGGGTAACTATTTCAAAAGACGCCCCTATAGAGGTGGGGGGGTCCTTGTAACCAAGGCTCCTGGGACTCTTTCTCTGGACAGCCTTATCAGTGTTCCTAACTGACAGCCTGATTGCTTACCTCTGGAAGCAGTTGGGGGTTGTTTCTCTCTGCACCAAGCTGCCTGGCGATCTATCACCACTGATCGTTGGGTGCAGAACATTATCACCAGAGGTTACACCATTCCTCTTTCTTGTCAGCCACAACTTCCAAGAAAACTTCCCAACATTCCACCCAGTCAAAGGGAAGAAGCAGCTTCAGAGATTATAAAGCTGTCTCAAAAAAGATTCATCCAACAAGTCCCACTATGCCAGCATGGATCCAGATTTTACTCAAGATTCATTTTAGTGCCAAAAAAGACCGAGGACTGGAGACCCATTTTGGACCTCAGCAGTTTAAACAAGTCTGTCATTCAAACCAAATTCCAGATAGTCACGCTTCAGTCCATCCTTCCATTTTTAAGAGAAGGCAATTGGATGTGCTCTATAGATCTCCAGGATGCATATTACCACATCAAGATGGACAAATGCTCCAGGAGTCTGCTTCGCTTCTGGCTAGGAGCCAGTCATTACCAATCCCCGTGCCCTGTTGTTCGGTCTCTCTACTGCCTCCAGAGTGTTCATGAAATGCATGGCAGTGGTAACAGCTCACTTGAGACTAAAAGGATTCTGGGATTTTCCACATATAGACGACTGGCTCCTTACCGCCCCCACTGAGCATCTTCTGGTAACAGCACTGCATTTTACTCATTCTCTGACAAAATTGTTGGGAATAACGATACATTGGGAGAAATAAAACCTTACCCCTAGACAACAAACAGAGTTCATTGGAGCAGTGTTCAATACTCAGTCCTGTCTGGTATCACTCCCAGTTCACAGAATCCATCGATTGAGGCTTCAACTCCGGGTGAGACTATCTCAAACAACAGTCTCTGCAAGGGAAGTTCTGCAAGCCCTAGGTTCTATGGCTGCATCAATTCCACTAGTGCCTCTAGCAAAGCTAAATATGCAGATTCTGCAGTGGCTCTTTCTGTGTCATTGGTTCCCAAATCATCACCCCCTCGATTACCAGATTCAAATAACCGACTTCTGCAAAAAGGACCTGCTTTGGTGGATGAGGCCAGACATAGATCTTTGGAGTCGCCCATTTCAACCTCCTCAGCCCATAGCCATTGTGACCATGGATGCTTCCCTGATGGGGTGGGGGGCTGTTTCCAGGGAAAGACTATCCAAGGCACATGGTCCACCTCAGAGGCCCACCTGCATATCAATGTCTTGAACTGAGAGTCATGCTGTTAGCATTGCAGGCTTCCATTCGGCTCTCCCTTCAGGGACAATTACAATTCAATCAGACAATATGTCAGTGGTCTGGTACATCAACAAGCAAGGAGGAACCAAGTCCTACCCCCTATGTCGAGAAGCCATGAGAATTTGCAGTGGGCGATATCTTCCAACCGCTTTCTGATAGCAATGCATATCCTAGGGAGCTCCAATGTGATTGTGGACAAACTGATCAGATACATCCTCATACCCCACAAGTGGTCCCTGAACCCCAAGGTGGCGTTGGTAATCTTCAGCCACTGGGGCCAGCCTTGCTGCGATCTTTTCACTTCCTCATCAAACACCAAGTGCAGCAGCTATTTCGCCCTACTTCCCCCAGAGGGGGAGTCACCGAGGGCTGCTCTGATCCATGATTGGCCCACAGGACTTCTTTACACTTATCCCCCATCCCTCTGATTCCACAATTTTTAAAGAAAGCTCTTCGGTTGAGATGCAAGGTGATCCTCATAGTCCCATTTTGGCCTCGACAAGTTTGGTTCCCCTTCCTTCACCCTCGCCTAGTATACCCGCCGTGGATTCTGGACCCTCTACCAGATCTGATTACTCACCCTCAAGGGTTGAGTCTCAAGCTGACAGCTTGGTTTCTCCACTTCCACTAGTTGCCAGGTAAGCTGATCTCTCCTCGCCTGTTTGAGACATCATTTTGGCCTCTCACAAACCATCCACCAGAAGATTATATCAGGATAAATGGAAAAGGTTCTCCATCTGGTCCATGGATAATTTGCTAGGCCCATATTCAGCTCCAGATACTTCAGTGCTTTAATACTTGGCTAAATTTTTTGATAATGGAGCCTCTGCCTCTACAGTACAGGTACATCTAGTGACAATTTCCAATTTTCACAATGGTATAGATGGCACCCCTCTTATATCTTCATGCCTTTGCAAGACTTTCCTCAAGGGGACTTATCATATCAGACAGCCCGTGGAACTATGAAACCTCACTCTAGTCCTTCAGTCTTTGACTCAAAAACCCTTTGAACCTGCTGCTAAGTGTAACCTAAAGTTTTTGTCTTGGAAATCTTTGTTCCTGGTAGCCATTACCTCTGCCAAAAGAGTTTCAGAGCTGCAGGCATTGTATATCAAGAGGCCCTATCTGGTCTTTTATAAAGACAGAGTGTCACTTCGGATGAACCCATCCATTCTTCCCAAAGTTGTAGCTGAATTCTCCATTAACCAGTCCACTGATCTACCAGTGTTTTTTTCCGAATTTTGCCAGTAGAGGAAAGTATTGCCTTCACTCCTTAGACATACATAGACAATTGAGACTTTACCTAGACATGACCAAACCTATCCGTAAATCTGAACAGCTTTTCATCTCTTTTTCTGGGCCCAAAATGGGAGAGGCTATTTCCAAGATTACATTATCAAGATGGCTGAGGGACTGCATATGTTTCATCTATTCCCTCTATAATGAACCTATGCCAAAAGTTAAAGCTCACTCCACCAGATCTGTGGCAACAGCTATAACATTCCATTCCAGGGCTTCCATGGATGACATCTGCACAGCAGCTACTTAGGCTAAGCCTCATACCTTTATCAATCATTACAAATTGGACCTGGTCTCCAGAAGGAGAGCTGCCTTCGGCTCAATGGTACTCAGGAATGTTCTTCCATAAGGGCCACCCATGGACCTCAAGGTAGCTTGGGATTCTGTCCCATCAGTGATGAATGGAAAGAAGATTAATAACATCAGATGAAGAAGTTATGTCTTACCATAACGTTCCATCTGTGTTGTTCATCTTCTTTCATTCATCACTTCCCACCCTCCTTCCCCCTCCAAAGGCTCCTGGGAGATGCTTTGGGTCTAAATGGTGCCCTAGGGTACTTGTGCAGAAGTGGCCTCGGCTTTACTTCCTTTCTTAGCAAACTCGACCTGAGGTAACAGGGAGAAGGGCATTCTGGGTAGAGACTTAGCTTGAGAGTTTTTTAGCTGGCGCAAGCTTGGTAATAGGCCAACTCAGTTCCAAGGGCTTGGAACCAAACCCATCAGTGATGAATAAAAGAAGATGAACAACACAGATGGAATGTTATGGTAAGACATAACTTATTTTTTTCTGAGATCTTATCCACAGGTGGGGTATTCCACAGATATACCTGTTCGCCTCCTCCACAAACAGGCAACTCCAGAGCTACTGTTCCAGAGCTCATGACCCAAAGGCACAGTAAACAGATGCCTTCTTAATGTTTTGGAAGGGGAGATTCCTGTATGCCTTCCCCCCTTCCCTCTGATCCAGACAATCCTACTGAAAATTCAGCAGGACCCAGCAAAAACTTGTTGGTGACTCCTTACTGGCCAAGGCAGCACTGGTTCCCCCTAATTCTTCATCTCTCCAAGGGCAATCACGACGTTACCCCCCTCAGTGGATCTACTCACACAGCACAAGGGGATACAAATTCACCCACAGTGGAGATCCTTGCATCTCTCCCTGTAGCTGATAGGATTCTGATTCCCTTCAGACACCTGTACAACAAGGACATGCTCTCAGTTCTCTAAGGAGGCCAGGAAACCCAACACAAGGAAATCTTATCTCTCGAAATGGAGAAGGTTTTCTATCTGGTGTCACAAAAGACAGATGGAGCCACTGGACAGCAACCTGCCTTTGATTCTGTCCTACCTGTGTGAACTCCTGAAGACAGGCTTGTCTTACTCCTCCTTAAAAGCACACCTGTTTGCCATTTCTGCCTGCTTGCCTATGGAACCTCCGCTAGCTTCTAGACTTCCAGCCAAGGTATTCCTAAAGGGTGTTTTACACTTAAGACCCCACGGAAAACCAACCCCTCCTTCCTGGGACCTTAACTATGTCCTAGAAAAACTTACTGTGCCACCTTTCAAACCAGCTGCCAAGGCAGACTTGAAATTTTGCACTTGGATGACAGTACTACTAGTAGCTCTGACATCAGCCAGGAGGGTCTCGGAGCTCCACCTCCTACTCTAAATATTTGCTACCATGTTTCTTCCTGAGGGTGAGTACAGAGGCTGGAGAAAGAGTTTGTGTTACTTCCAAAGTTGCCAAAGCCTACTTTCAGAGGTGATAAGACTTGGTGACCCCCACCATGTTGATATACCACATAACTGTGGTCTTGTCTGGAAAGTTCCAAAGAGGACCTGGGGTCCAGAGGTAATGTATTGACTGATGAACTAAAATGTTCATATTCATATGCAGTGCAAGAAATGTGTATCTTGTCAATGGGAAGGAACCAGAATTGGCACTCCTGGATTGAATACAATCTGGTTGATCCACCATAAAAGTATATTTTTGATGAAGGGCAAGAGAGGAATTTGAAAGGTTAATGGATGGCAATGCTGAGTCCACACAAACTTCAGATACCACTGAATCTCATATGGAGCCTGGTGAAAGGAACCATAGGAATCATTTATGCTATTTAGCCCAGAGTTCTGAGAATCTCTGTTACAAGGTTACATCCAGCAGAAGAAGGTTCTGAAAGTAATCTTTCAGGAAAAGAACATTGTCATCTGGAATACAATTTGTAATTGACAATGTATTGATTCCTCATCCCAGGAAGATCTGATCCTGAGATGGATTTAAGCAAGACTTCTTCAGATTTAGAGTGAACCCAAGAATGCCCATAAGATCCATCACAAATTGCAAATGAGTCAGAAGAGCTCTTGGGCAGAAACCAGAATGAGAGGATTATCTAGATAAAGATTCTTATTCTTAATAAGGAATATTTGGATAGTTTAAAGCCTGCTGAAGGCAATGACAAAAGTTAGACACTTTGTGAATACCCTAAATGAAGTAGAAAGACCAAGGAGTAAATCACAAGACTAAAAATGATATGAAGACCCACAAAAAGTATGCATTTCCTGCACTGCACATGAATATGAATATAAAGATTGGCATCCTTTAAATCCAAAGTCACCAAAAAGCATGTTGAAGAATCACTGGAAATAAGGACTGAATACTCAATATCTCAAACTTAGGACAATGAAAAAAAAGTTAAGGAAAGAAAGATTCAAAATGGGCTCCAAGTGTTATCCATTCTGAGAATCAGAAACATCAGAAAAAAATGCTTTATGTAAGTGATGAGAAACCCATTCTATTATTCTATGAAAGAGAAGGTCTCAAAGAAGATGCAGAATAAGATGAGTCTGAATTTGGGGAGGCTGAAGAATGTAATAGAAATGAAGGAAAGCATTCCAAAATAGTTTATATTCCCCTTGAATGATGGACAGAAAACATTTGTTCAGAATTATTAATTTCCAAACTGGCAAACAGAGGGAAAACCTTTGAGATAAAGGAAATGGAGACAAGCTGAGGTGGGAAGAGTTTGGAATGGGAGGCAGGTAGTCACAAGGCAGATAATTTGGAAAGGAATGTTAAGAACCCCTGGAACTCTGTTGAGACTTTTCCTGAAACCACCTTCTGTGAGGTCTCTTACCCTTTTGAGAAGACTTTAGATCCTTCTGAAGAAAAGGATTAGCCTTAGAAGAATAATTTCTCTGAAAATTTGGAGAAGGAGAAAGATCTGTTTTAGGTCCTGCATGCCCTTACCCTTCTCATGCAATGTCTTGAAAAGTTCTGCAGCAGCATAACCAAAAAGATGCTGCCTATCCAAAGGAGAATTAAGCAGCCTAACTTTAATATCCTCAGGTAAAGGCTGAAAGCTAAGCCAAGAAAATATACAATGAACCAAGCCAGTGGTAGCAACCCTCAAAGAGGCATCTGCAATATCATAACTACAGTTAATAAAATGCCTAGCTACTTTGGAAGCAGAGTGAAGAAAAGCAAGCACGGAAGGCTGCTGTTGACTTATCAAAATCAGAATGCACCTTAACCAGGTTACCCAGAATAATCAAAAGATATACAGCCACATGGCTTTGGTAATTAATAGCTCTAAAAGTTAAAGTGGCAGAAATATACACCTTTCTGCCACATCTGTCAATGGCTCTGCTATGTATATCTGTAGGCAAAACATCTAAAGACAGGACCTTAGAAGTCTTTTTAATGGCAAGAATAGTGACAAATGGATCAGAAGTATGGTTGAATAAAAACATAACTGAATCTGGCACCTTTTAAAACATGTCATTTTTTAGAAGCCAGTGTTTGAGACTTAAGATGTAGGGAAGCAGTGAGAAAGTATCCAACAAAACTTCCAAAATAAGGAATAACTGATGGCTTAGGCACATCCTATTTCCAACCGAGCATAATGCCTTTTCTAGATATCAGACAACTGAGAACCTCTCCACTGTAAATGTTTCATCGTCTTCACAATGGTGTCCTCAAAGGAAAGTTCTTCCATAGGGGAATTGGGACATAATGTCTTTATTATCCAAAGCATAGATAATAGAAGAATGAATTGGGAAGAATAGTCCAAGGAATTATTCCTGTTGCTCACCAGGTCAGGATAAAACAAGCAAGCATCGTGGGTTCTTGTTCAAGCAGCTTTATTGTATGCAACCATATCATAAATGAGGTTAAGTAACTTTAACCTATAAACAAACTAGCTATCATGCATATGGATGTTAACATTCTGGCTGCACCTTCAAAAATGGCACTGAACCTAACACATGCTTGGTATTTATATGTACACACAAATCTCAGAAATGCTTCTTAAATGTACAACACACCTGTTATTCTACATCCTTCCTCTTTGAGAAAATAAGTTAGGCATTGTCACTGATAGTAATGAATATGCAATTTACATAGAAATGATTTCCATCATGCAATTATACAAAGCTAGATACATTTATACAACTATGTCCAAATTGCTGTGTATTTCACACTAGGCTTTGAAATGCGATCATATTGTGTGACATAAAATTTGGGATCTGGTTTAGCAACTGGGATTGTCTCTGCTGACTGTTCAATCTTAGGAATGCTGGTGTCATCTGCCGGAAAAGTATCAGAAGTCAAGACACGTTCTGGAACAGGAATATCATCTGGATTGCTGTGAGAGTTAGAGTCTTTATCACAAGTATGATGCTGCAATATCGGTTCTGCTACAGGAAGAAGATGTCTGCGATTTCTCCTGTACTCCACACCCTTGGATTTAGCAAAATAGGATCTCAGCTCTGCACAAATACTCATTACTTGACCAATCCAGTCAAAACCATTCACTGTTTGTATCCTCACTGTCTCGACGGATGAAGAAATCTGCTTGACTGTCATAGCTGGACTTTTGGAAAGAATGCTTTCTAGATAACTGAGCTTTGATGGCTTGGTTGTTCTTAGCTTTAGGCATCAATAAACTAGAACTGATAGGCAATGTTGTTCTGGTTTGCCTAATCAGAAGTCTCTGAGCAGGTGAGCCAAGTATACCATCATGGGGTATGTTTCTAAGATTGAGTAAATTCAAAAAAACATCAGTATCATTGCGCTTTGACTTTTCAAGTAATTGGCACTCTGTACCACACATTCAGCAAGTCCATTTGATTGTTGATACTCTGAATTACTAGTAACATGTATGAAGTCCCATTCTCTGGCAAATTTCTGAAACAATTGACTGGTGAATAGTATACCACCACTGTCAGAGATTAATTTCTGTGGACTGCCATGGACTGAGAAATGGCATTTCAACTTAGAAATGACTGTAGTAGAAGTTACACTAGATAGTAGATTGATCTCAAACCAATTTGAATAATAGTCTACCAGTACTAAGTAATGTTGATCGTTTCACTCAAATATGTCAGTAGCTACAATTGAACAAGGTAGATCAGGGATTTGATTTAGATGGTGTCTCTCTTTGCAAATGCACTTTAGTACTATGACATAATGAACAGGAAGAAAGTACTTTATCAATGTCTTTCATTAGAGAAGTCCAAAATACTAGTCTTCTTACTCTTTTCTTAGTAGATTCAGAACCTGGGTGGCCACAATGCAAAATCTGGATATATTCTTCTTGTAAGGAAGCAGGAACAACAATTTTAGGACCTCTGAAAATAATGCCATCTTCCATCAACAACTCATCTCTGTAAGGAAAGTAAGATTGTACTTCTGGTGGTACACTGGATTGCTTTGACGACCATCTAACACTGACATAGTAATTGAGCTATCAGTTATTGTATGATCTCATAGCTCATCAAGTCATGTGGTAGAAAAAGTATGCACTTCCATGACATCAAAGTCAAAATTCTCTGAGTGAAGTTGTTCTGTTGTATTTTTAGGTGCTCTGGATAAGGTATCAGCCAGATAAAGAGGTTTGCCTTTTGTATAGACCTTTCATGATGGATACGGACAAATTTAAACTTAAGAATTTTGGATCCATTACTAATAAAAAGAAAATGTTTTGCCATACTAAGGGGGCTGTTTATATTGCAGTATGTAAAAACTGCCAAGGTTATTATGTGGGGAAAACAAAAAATGCTTTTAGACTTAGAGTCTACCAACATTTATATGATATCAAGCAGAAAAATATGAAGAATGCTTTATTTAGGCATATTAATGACCAAAGTAATCACAGTTTTTGTTTTTTTATTCTTGAACAAGTTGATTTGGGACAAAGGGGCGGACCTGTTGAGGAATATTTGGAGTACATTGAGTTAAAGTGGCAGATCAGACTGAATGCATACTCCCCTCCAGGTCTTAATGATAGAATTTCTATAGCACCACTTTTGAAACTTAAACAGTTATTTATGTTATGATTTATTTATATTGTCATTGGTATTTTTTGCCTTATAACATTCTTTACATGTGACACTATTGATTCAACATTTGGTTAGTTGACTTTTTGTGTACTTGCAAATAGGGGGAGTATTCACTACTACCTTACACTTCCTGTGATGTTTCTTAATTGAAAGGAAATGATGTGGGGTAATATTTTACTAATTGACTATGTGTGTATTTAAGGAGTTATCAGCCAGCAATTCACTGTTCTGAAGAAGTCTGAGTATTGACGAAAGTGCTTAACTTGTTGTTTTATCATTTTTTAACTGTGACTTTATGTGTATTTGTACTTCATTTTGATCATTGGATTGAGTAAAGAATTTTTTCATTATTCGGGCTCCATCTCGTTGGATACCACCCTGCATCTGCTGTTCATTCTAGTTTTTATTCTGCTTACTGAGTTTTACACTAGATAGTAGATTGATCTCAAACCAATTTGAATAATAGTCTACCAGTACTAAGTAATGTTGATCGTTTCACTCAAATATGTCAGTAGCTACAATTGAACAAGGTAGATCAGGAATTTGATTTAGATGAAGTGTCTCTCTTTGCAAATGCACTTTAGTACTATGACATAATGAACAGGAAGAAAGTACTTTATCAATGTCTTTCATTAGAGAAGTCCAAAATACTAGTCTTCTTACTCTTTTCTTAGTAGATTCAGAACCCGGGTGGCCACAATGCAAAATCTGGATATATTCTTCTTGTAAGGAAGCAGGAACAACAATTTTAGGACCTTTGAAAATAATGCCATCTTCCATCAACAACTCATCTCTGTAAGGAAAGTAAGATTGCACTTCTGGTGGTACACTGGATTGCTTTGAAGACCATCTAACACTGACATAGTAATTGAGCTATCAGTTATTGTATGATCTCATAGCTCATCAAATCATGTGGTAGAAAAAGTATGCACTTCCATGACATCAAAGTCAAAATTCTCTGAGTGAAGTTGTTCTGTTGTATTTTTAGGTGCTCTGGATAAGGTATCAGCCAGATAAAGAGGTTTGCCTTTTGTATAGACCATTTTTAAGCTGTACATTTTCAATTTGAGCATCATTCTTTGTAATCTCACTGGAGCTGAATGCATAGGCTTCTTTAAAATAGCAACCAAAGGTTGATGATCAGTTTCAGTCTTGATTTCTTGACCATAGACATAATCATGAAACTTGGAACATGCAAACACTATTGGCAAAAGTTCTTTCTCAATTTGAACATATTGCATCTCAGTCTGGGTAAGTGTTCTAGATGCGTAGGCTACTGGCTTGCTTTCTTGAAGAATAAGTGCATCTAAACCGAATTTTGAAGTATCGCAGGAAAGAGTTACTGGTTTGTTGACATTATAATATGTTAATGTTGATGGGGTAGCAATTTTCTGCTTAAGAACTTCAAATGCTCTCTGGTGCTGGTCTAGCCATGACCAAGTAACATTTTTACATGTGAGCTCTCTCAAAGGCGTTGTCAACTCACTGAAAATTGGTCTAAACTTACCTAAGTAATTAACCATACCAAGAAAACATTGTAGAGCTTGCACATTATCTGGTGCTGGCATTTCAAGAATGGCTGCTTGCTTGGACGGGTCAGGTCTCAAGCCCATACCTGTAAACAAATGACCTAGATATATAACTTCTAGTAGTCTGAATTTGCCCTTCAGAGGATTGTGCTTTAAATTCACTTCACATGCTCTGTCTAGAATTCTCTTAAGATTTCTATCATGCTCTGCCTCACCATTGCCTTCAACCAATATATCATCTATTATTATGGAACAAGGATAACCCAAAAAAAATTCCTCCATAGCACACTGAAAATTCTTCACTTGCAGAATTTATTCCAAATGGAATTCCGAGGAATCTATATCTTCCAAATGGAGTACTGAATGTAGTCAGTAATGAAGATTTGTGATCAAGCATCACTTGCCAAAACAAACTCTTTGCATCTAAGACAGAAAAAACAGTAGCATTCAGTATCAGGGCTGCATCCTCTTTGTACGCATGGGATGATGTGGTCTCTTCAATGCTTTGTTCAAATCTCTTGGGTCAATACATATTCTGATTTAATCTGATACTTTTTTATGAGCTGCTACCATGGACGACACCCATTTGGTAGGTTCTGTAACTGGACAAATTACACCTTGCTGCACTATTTTGTCCAGATGAGCTTTGACCTTATGCTGCATAGTTATTGGAACTCTTCTTGCTGGTCTGACTAGTGGACTGATTTCTGGGTCTAACTTCATGGAATACACAACTGGAAGTGTGCCCAATCTGTCAACGAAAACATTAGTATACTCTAAAAAATAGTATTGGTGAAGCTGGTGCTAGGACTGATGAACTTCTTTGGTAAAAGAAAGCAGATTCATTTTCAAACTGTCTCTGAGACCCTATAATGACTGAACTACATAGAACAATAGGCTATAACAGCTCTTAGCCACATAACAGGAAAGCAATTCTGAGCCTTCGGTTTGAATTTCTTCACCTCCATAAGCTACAATTTTCGCACAACTAGTCACATTTAGTTGTTCACCAGCTCTGACCCTTGCAAAAGTATCTGCAGACATGACATTATACTTTGAACCAGTGTCTGCTTTAAGCTCAGTGGATCCGGACAGTACAAAACACTTCATTTCTTGCCAGTAAGTCTGCTGCATCAATCTTTTCATCAATTACTGACACACCATCTACACAGAAAGCAGATTGTTGCAGGTCTATTTGATCAACTTGCTTTTTGGAATGACCCTTCTTTGTAACTGTGTGAGGCCTACTCGATCTACCAAATCTTTGAAAATGTTTTCATTTCTTACACTTATGACACTACTGACCAAATGGCATGCACTTTTCTCTTCTGGACTCATGGTCAGTACCTCAATTGCGACAGTTAACAGTAAAGCTTGATTTGGGTTTTGCTGATTCAGTCTTATGCTGTACTGAGCAACGTCTGTTTTGCACTAGATACCCTTGGTTCTGCACTGAGCATGCTCCTTTAACTGAACTGTTCTTGGAATGTGCTAGAAGACTACAGGTTTTACCTGGAAGTCCCACAGGGGCTGCTGCTGCCACACACTTAGGCCTGCTTTTGCCTGACACATGTTGCGTGCTGTCTACATGAGCTCTGGAGCCAACTGAAACCATGCTCTTATTGCTAGCAAGGATATTTGTGTGCCTTTCTTTAACTTCATGAATCTGACAAATCTCAATGGCTTTACTCAGCATTAAATCACTGTCATGAAACAAAATCTTTCTCACAGCAGCATTATTAATACCACACATGAATCTGTCCTTTAACAATTCATCCTTTAAATCAAAAAACCCTTAATATTTTAGCTTTGTTTCTCAGATCAGTAATATAAGCTGCGAAAGTTTCCCCTTGCTTTTGATCTGTCATGTAAAACAAATGACTCTCTAGTGTAACATTAGTCTGGGGGTTGCACATTTCTCTGAATATGCACTTTAAACACGGGTTCTTCCCTTGATTCAGTCTGCACAACAACATGATGACTTTCTCCTTCACCTTCATAAACTGCTGGTACATAGACAAATGAATGCTCCTTTTCAATGGCCTCTGACCCTGCTACGTTCAGCAAAATGAATGCCCTGGTACATGCATTTTTATCAGAATAAGCTGCTTGTATAAATATATCATATTCTTGCTCAAATATTCTCCAATTCTCTGCAATGTTCTGATCAAGCACAAGTAGTTGTGGCTTGCGAAATCTGTCTGCCATACTGACATATCTCAGTGAAAACTCTTGCAAATATGCACAAACACACACACTTGTACATACACATATACATATGCTTGAAATTTATGCCAGTACTTGTAACAACACAACAAGCCTTTGTATAACTGAATTTCATGAAATAAGTTTCCTGAGCGCTGTAACACTTTGAAATCTCTTTACTGTAAAACCCACTTGCCTTGAAATTATTTTACTATGCAAGCCATTTATTTTGTAAAGGCTTTAATGCTAAAGTCATTTATCATCATTATTTTACTGTATAAGCCTTTAGCTTGTAATTGCTTTAATGCCAAAGCCACTTATCAATATTTTACTGCCAAAGTCATTTATCATCATTTTAAGAAATATTTCGAACAACTGCATTGTGTGAATAAATTGAGCAATAGAAGCTGAGGGCAGGAAACACTTCGAAATAACTGTACTTTGCAAATAATCTCAAAGTAATGGCATTTTATGAATGAACTTTTTCGAAGTAATTGCGATTTGTGAATAAGCTATCTCAAAGTAATTACAATTTGTGAATGCATTGGGCAGGAGAAGCTCAGAGTGAGAAAAAAACTCAAAATAACTGCACTTTGTGAATAAACATTGTAATTTCCCCAAACTGGCTGTACTTTGCCAAACAACTCTGTATAGTGCATGAGACACTCTGTAATGGTGGCACTCTGTGAACAGACATGCCCAGGCACACAAAACTTCCCAACTGTAGATGCCTTCGTACAATTATGTGAAAACAAAGTGGCTGAATATAGACAACAGAAGGGAAACAAACATTCCCATGACCTAACTCTAAATGAGAAGAAAGCATTATTTGAACTATAGAATATGCAGGACATTATGATTAAGCAAGTTGATAAGGGAGGGGCAATTGTAGTTATGGATATGTCATTCTATGATATCAAAATGAAGGAGATGCTAGCAGATATAGCAACTTACCAGAGGATTGATAAAAGAGAACTGAATAGGATTATATGAAGTGCCCAAGATACTCTTTGTGAAAAATTGATGAACAGATCTATAAGTAAAGAGCTGTCTGATTTTTTTTTGAAGTGCATCATCCTACTATACCTAACATCT
This sequence comes from Protopterus annectens, assembly GCF_019279795.1. NCBI lineage: Eukaryota > Metazoa > Chordata > Ceratodontiformes > Protopteridae > Protopterus > Protopterus annectens. The sequence continues at coordinate 1,360,445,050 of NC_056725.1, forward strand.
ATGGAATGCCTAAGACACATATGAATCTACATGACCCTCCTATGCGACCTATTGTTTCGGGAAAGGGATGGACAACTGAACCCCTTTCTATTTTTATAGAAGGGGAGTTAAAGAAATTGCTACCCCATGCCTCTGACATTCATTTTATCCTTAGCTGTTGTACCTTCCCTACCCCTCTGTTCATTGTGCCTGCACAGTAATTTGCACGCGTTTCTTTCCTGAGTGACCCCCCCACACACACACACACACACACACACCTGGGATTCACTGCATAAAGCAATTTCTACCTTCTCCACTGAAGTTGGCTATCTTAACTAAGTAAAACCTCTGGGAAGCAAGAACCTGACTCCCACCAGCTTTTTAATTGTAATAGTTTGCACGGGTTTCTTTCCTGAGTGACCCCCCCCCCCACCTGGGATTCACTGCATAAAGCAATTTCTACCTTCTCCACTGAAGCTGGCTATCTTAACTAAGTGAAACCTCTGGGAAGCAAGAACCTGACTCCCTCCAACTTTTAAATTGTAATAGGTGAACTACAATTTAGTTTTTGTAAACTGTTGACGTTTAATGGTGTATGCACAGTAACAGTGACGGGATCTAGCCAATTGCCACCAGATTGGGCTATACTGCTTTGAATCAGCCTTACACTCACACAGTGTTCCAGTCCCAAGCATTTACTTTTTAATTTGGAAAAGTAATTTTGCTCCCTCCTTATTGACTACATTTGCTAGTTTACCCCTAAAATCCAATTAAAATTAGCGTAAAATTAAAAAAGAATAAAACAAATTAAAGTACAGCCAAAAACACTGCTTACATACAATCATACAAACCAAAACAAAAGCCCAAGGTAACTCTCAGAGTCAGTCCTCACCTTACACTGATAATTTTTCAGCCCTTCTCCCTGTGGGGGAGGGATCCATAAGTTCCTGGTTAATCCTGTCCTGACTGCTCTCTTCGCCATTCTCCCTATCTGCCCCTCCCACCCCCACCCCCTGATTATCTTCATTAGTCAGCCCCCTGCTAGGGTGCCATCTTTAATCAAACTCATAGCCGGCCTTAGGCATAGGCCAACTAGGCTGCCGCCTTGGGCGCCGCTCTAGCAGGGGCGCTTTTCCAACATTTCTTTAATGTAGGTAGACCAGGATGGGGGCACCAGGTGATGTGGGATGGGTGCCGTGGAGCCCTTTTGCCTAGGGCACCAGTTGACCTAAGGCTGCTCCTGATCTAACTTTCTACTACCTGACTCATTCATTTCATCCTGTAGCTGTTGTACCTTTCCTACCCCTCTGATCATTGTGCCCGCACAGTAAATAAGTTACTTTGCATTACTGTCCTCTCTTTGCTGTTAGCTGCTGATTTATTTGGTTATTACTGTTAACTACTGAGGTATTTGATGGTGCTAAGCTGTAACTGCTGTTCAGAACTCCTATATGTTTTGAGAGCTAGCTAATGCTCTAACTTACAAACTGCTTGTTTTTTTTTATCTTGTTTTATGAAGGTAGAGCTTTAATTGTTGAATATCTGACAGGCATCCTGCTGTTTTGCAGAGGTCATTCATATTCTGATTACATTTGTAAACATTCCTATGGCATGCTACTGTACTTAGAAGATTTACAGGCTGGACTTTATAATTGCTTTGATAGAAGGCTAAGTGAATGCAGTTCATGTTACTGTTAGTTCATACTGAATAACATAGCTCTAGAATTATTGTCCTAAAACAGCCATACTTTGCTTTGTGCATTATATCCTGTGTGTATTCACTGAAGTATACAGCTGTTATCACTGGACTTAGAGGCTGTATGTTACTGCTCTTAGTCTGTGGTTTTACAGAGCTGATATTGTATGCACTACAATCAATTTTAATTATAATGTATGCAATACCATTAATTTTACTCTCCAGCTCTATTCTTTGCATGCTCTCCACTTCACATTCTTGTAACCTTTGCACTAATTCTGCCTTATTTATCTTTATTTTTCAGTTTGCATGGGTTTCTTTCCTGAGTGACCCCCCACCTGGGATTCACTGCAAAAAGCAATTTCTACATTCTCCACTGAAGCTGGCTATCTTAACTAAGTAAAACCTCTGGGAAGCAAGAACCTGAGTCCCTCCAGCTTTTCAATTGTAATAGATGAACTACAATTTAGTTTTTGTAAACTGTTGAGGCTTAATGGTGTATGCACAACAACAGTGAAGGGATCTAGCCAATTGCCACTAGATTGGGCTATACTACTTTGAATCAGCCTTACACTCACACAGTGTTCCAATCCCAAGCATTTACTTTTTAATTTGGAAAAGTAATTTTGCTCCCTCCTTATTAACTACATTTGCTAGTTTACATCTAGGATCCAATTAAAATTAGCCTGAAAATTGGTGTAAAATTAAAAAAGAATAAAACAAATTAAAGTACAGCCAACAACACTGCTTACATACAATCATACAAACCAAACCAAAAGCCCAAGTTAACTCTCAAGAGTCAGTGTTAGCCCCGCTCCCTGCCCCAAGTGTCACCCACCCCCACTAGTGCTAAATTTAAACCAGACTTTGCCACTCCCTTGCCACTCCCCTCCTGCTAAGTACCAATCAGCACCTCACATATAATTGAGCAACCCTGCCCCCTTAACCCATTTCCTTCTCTCTCATTCTTCCACACCCTGTTAGCACAGTCAGCCATCAAATTTGGCTCGCCCCCTATCAAAATGCAAACAAGCAAAAAAACACTAATTACCCAAATGCCTATACTGTTTCTATTTTACCATCTCACTGCCTATGAACAAACAGTTGACCATGGTATTCACTACCCAAATGGTCAGACACCTACGACTTCACACATAACATCAAACACTTTACCTTCCCCTGCACACCGAATATACCACCCTCTATAAATTACCACCCCTGTACAGCCACAAAACATAATCCTAAAGACAAAGACTATATAAAGCTTATAAACAAACTCCTAAAGCTCAGAATATATTGTCACTATAACCTTATAACACATGGAGACATTCATCCCAACCCTGGCCCACCCACACCCAATAACCTCCACTCCGCTACCACAACACCCACAGTCAAGCTACCCGTGAATACTCCCACTAGTTCCCTCCTAGCATTTCACCTAAATATTAGAAGTATTGACAATAAGATTCCCAACCTACACACCCTCCTAGCAACCCACTCCCCAGATATTATGTGTCTTATGGAAACCTGGCTAAAACCCAGTGCTACTGACAATGAGATACTGCCTCCAGGATACAATATTCACTGGTTAGACCGTGCTACAAGGAAAGGAGGTGTGATAGCAATCCTTTACAAAAATACTCTAACTGTTAATAGAGACACCATTCAACCTCCCCAATTCAATAACGTGGAACTCCTCATAACCAAGCTACAGATTAACCAAAACAAACACTTGAACATCGTCTGTGCATACATTCCACCAGGCAACAACCTAAATACCCTAGAAGATCTCCTTTACTGGTTATCCACTACCTATCCCCAAGAAACCATAGCCCTTGGTGATTTTAACACAGACTGGCACCCCTGCTCCTCCGACCCCCCCCCCTCACTCATATAAACGTATCTGGGTTTAAACAGACCATAACCTCTCCCACTAGGATAAACAAACCAACCAACAAGGAAAGTATTCTAGACTGGATCCTAGTTAATAACCACCCCCAACTGTACACAGCTGGTACTCTCCCTGATGACACCACAACCTCTGCAACTCCAACCGTCCACAAATACAAAATGGGATGACCTCAGCGACCATTGTCTAACCTATATCATAAAACATAAGGCAGGAAACCCTCACCAGCCCAAATATAAAACATTTAGAAACAGGAAAAACTTTGATGCTGCTATATTCCAAAATGAATTAAAAGCAGCTGACTGGTCAAAACTAAAACATCTAACATTAGAGGAGGCCATAGATCACTTTAACACTAAATTCCTAAGTATCCTTGATTCCCATGCTCCAGCACTTACAATATAAACTAGATCAAATACAACACCATAGCTCACAAAAGATACCAAAGCAAAAATAAAAACTAGAAACAGAGCCTGGGCCAGCTGGAGAACAACCAAAGCCCCACTTGACCATCTAAAATATTGTCAACTCAGGAATGATACAAAAAAATCTATTTTACTGGATAAAAAAGCTTCTACCAAAATCTCCTACAAAAACATCACAACAACCCTCAAATGTTCTGGGCAGGCTTAAATCAACTACTTTGTCCAGGTCACTCCACCATCCCCAACCCCGGCTAACTACACCCATAGTTCCCCAGAGACAATAGCTAGCGCCTTTAATAACTTTTTCACTGAAACAATCCAATCCCTAGCAAATCAACTAACTCCCTCTAACTTAAACCACGTGTCTAATCTACCTAATAATCACCCGGAATTTGGCTTCCAACCAATATCCACTAGTTTTATCAAAACACATCTAAAACCTACCACCCTCGCTGCTGACCTCCTCCCTGCAGAGTACCTGCAAATAGCTGCAGATGCCATTGCATATCCCATATCTATCCTCATCAACAGAACCTTATCCGAAAATGCTATCCCCTCCCTCTGGAAAATATCTCACGTCATCCCACTCCATAAAGGTGGTAGCCCCTCAGACATATCCAACTATAGACACATTGCCATTCTTTCTCCAAAAGCCAAAATAATGGAGAAATGTGTACACAAGCAACTAATGCAATACCTTTCACAGAATAACTTATTATCTGACTCCCAGCATGGTTTCAGGCCATACCACAGCAGCACCTCAGCCCTCCTTTCCTTTACTACTGCCATAAACCAAAACAGGAATGACAATAGGCTAACCTCTGCCCTCTTTCTTGACCTATCAAAAGCCTTTGACATGGTCAGCCATGAACTTCTCATTCTTTCACTAAAATCTATTTCCCTCAACAAGCCTGCTATCCAGTGGTTCCAGTCCTACCTGACTGGTAGACAGAAGGTAGTACTATGGCTGGGCAAACTCTCCAGCCAGTTACCTCTCACACTTGGTGTCCATCAAGGGTCCATACTAGGTCCACTACTTTTCTCTATTTTTATCAACAACCTCCACACTATCCCTAAAGCCACCTGCATCCAATACGCAGATGATTCCACTCTCGTCTGCTCAGCCACCTCCCCATCTGACTTGCAGATCTTAACCCACAATATATTTAACACTATAAAGAACTGGCTCACACCAATCAATGCCTACTTCTGAACCCCAATAAAACTAAACTTCTACTCTTCTCTCCCACTAGTAGATCCACCACGCTTTCATTCTCTGTCACATCTAACAATGGTACCACTATTTCCCCAGATAATCACACCAAACTGCTAGGGGTTATCATAGACAATAATCTCAAATTTGATCTACAGGTCAACAAAACCATACATACCATCAATAAGAAGCTTGGATCACTGTATAGAAATAAGACATTTTTAACCCCACTGGCTAGGACTGCAATCGCCCGATCACACCTACTCTCTACTCTCTTATATGCCTCGCCTGTACTCTCAAACCTCAACAAATCCAAACTAGGTAAGCTGTCCCATAGCTACAATCATATTGCCAGATTGCCACTGGCTCCACCTATAGAACCCACCACTGCCAGAACCGTAAACAACTAGAGTGGCTAGAACTGCCCAGCTTAATTCAATTCAATTCAATCAACTCTTAATAGCACACAAAATTTTGTACTACCCTGAGGATACCCCCTCACCTAAAAATATTATTAAGCCATATAGCAATCTAAGATCCCTATGGTCAGCCGATAAACTACTGGTCCAAACCCACAAAGCTAATAACTCTGCTGGTGAATCCCTGTTTGCCAACTTCATTGGCAAAACCTGGAATTCATTGCCAAACTATATAACCCCACAATCCTCCAAAGGTCTCTTAAAAAAAAAAAAAAACTCAAACAGTATCTCAAAGTGAATTGGCTATGCCCATGTACCAACCCTGATTAAGTTATAAACTAAAAGCATATTCTGCAATTATCACAACTTGTAACTACATCACCAAGCTCTGCTTCCAATCTGGTGTCTCTTACTTTGAATTGTCTGTCCATGACACTTGTGAGTCCCTACTAAGGAACACTGCTAACCCATTGTATATAATCACTTTGTTTTCATAATTGTTTGCTAACATCTGTGTAATCTATGTAAGTTTGTCTTTTTGGAGCTTTTCTCCCTGGGCCTCCACTGAAAATGGACATGTATCCAGTTGGACTATCCCGGTAAACAAATGTAAAATAAAATAAATAATTAAGGACTCAGCTGAATTCTTGAATAGACTCTATAAGAAAATACAACAGATGAACATCTCTAAGGATTTACTATTAGTAACCCCGGATGTGAACAATTTATTCTCTTCCATACCTTATGAATGGGGGATTGAAGGCATCAGAGACTTTGGTGTGAAACACCAAACAACTATTGATATCCAAAAAATAAAGTAAAGTAAAATCCACTGCTCAGCAAGCAAACACTGTAGTTCCGTGAGGTAGATATAATGTAAGTCACAAAGGAAGCGGAGTACAGCAGAAGTAAGAACAAAACTCCAAATTTAATTCCAAGAATGTGAACTTATAACATACGGATGAGCGCTTTCACCATTACAGCTTCTTCAGATCCTTGTATAAAAGTCACAGTAGACCTCCCCTTATATAAGCAGCTCAATTAATCAATTAAAACAATTTAAACAATTAAAAGCAATGCTGGAGAATTTAAAGAACTCTCCCATATATAAACGTGTTAATGTAAAGTAAGACAAAAATACATAAAACTTGCATAGTGACATAAAAACATGTAAACAAACATTCTGATAAGTTGATATTGATAAAATACATAATCAAGAACATATACAAATAAATGATAGTTTATTTTATCTGCCTGCGTTGTCTCAGCTTAGGTTTTATAGAAGCTCTATCATTCAACCCATGCCCCCTATCAGCTTTCAAATGAATGATCCAGTCAGTCTCCTTAGATTCAGTAAGATTCATAGTATTACCACCCCTCTTATTCACAACAATTATCTCTAGGACCCGGAACAAGAAAGTATGATCATTGTCATTGGTGGTTATATGCTTTGCTAAGGCATTGTGTAAAGTGCCCTTTCTCATGTGGTAAATATGCTCTCTCATTCTATCCCTTAATGGCCGGTTAGTTTTACCAACATAGAAACTCGGGCATGCCTGACAAGTAGCTAAATACACCACATTAGGTGTCATACAATCTGCATCTGCCTTGATGGAGAAAATGGTGTGTAAATCCGGGTGTATAAACACCTCACTGCTATCAATAAATGAACAGAAGTTGCAGTGACCACAGGGTTTAGTGTGACCAGTGTTCTTCATAATCCTATCATGTCTGGGGTGACAAAGCAATCGCTTTAGGTTGCTCTTATTCCGAAATAGGAAACTTGGTGTCTCCCCCACAATGCGTTTCAAGTCATCATCAACCAGGTGAATATCCCAATGTTTGCTAATAATTTCCTTTAACTGATATTGATCAGAAGTATACAGAGTAGAAAATTTAATAGACCTATTTAACATATGATCTCCAACGGTTTGATCTTGGACCCTGGGTCCAAAGTATGGTGCACCTGAAGTGGTGCGTGACATGTATGCTTCCTCCATGTATGGTATAATCTCATTATCCTTGTATCCCCGGGTCAGTAATCTATTTCTCAGATTGTCTAATTCTGAGATAAATCCCTGTTCAGTGGGGTTCAATCTCGAGGCTCTAATGGCCTGTCCTTTCATTATATTCTTAAAAACAAATTGTGGGTGCATACCAGACCTTAATAACAAGGAATTGCAGTAACATGCCTTGTGATAGACCCCCGTATTTATCATATCATCTGTTAATCTCTCAATATATAGGTCTAAAAAATCAATTCTATGTGTGGAATAGTTCATGGTAAAAGTAAGGAATGTAGTTAAATCATTCATGATGGATAGCATTGATTCCAGCTGTTCTGATGTTCCATTCCAAAGAACAAAAAGGTCATCAACAAACCTTCTGTAGAACACCACATGTTCACAGAAAAGTGCATTCTTAAATAAAACATGTTCCTCCCAATATGCAAGGAACATGTTGGCGTAGCTATTTGCACATGGAGTGCCCATAGCTACGCTATCACGCTGTTTATAGATCTGGTCTTGGAACATAAATAAGTTGTTCTCCAAGACCAGTTCTAAAAAATGAACTATGAGGTCTATCAATACTGCAGTGTAAGTACTGTGTGCTTTCAGATAATTTAACACATAATCAAGTCCTATATCATTAGGTATTACAGTAAATAGGGATTGAATGTCAAAAGTCACAAAAGTACAACTAGAGATTCTATCATGGTGTCCAATACATTCATACAGATCAATCAAAAATTGCTTGGAATCCTTCAAGACTGTAACATTGTCATTCAATACACATCTCAGATGTTTCTCCACAAAAACTGAAAGGTGTTCAGTTACCCAACCACGGCCAGAAACCATGGGTCTCATGGGTGGGTTCTTCATATTATTGTGTACCTTGGGGAGACCTTGTATAATCGGTATGGTGGGTGTATAAATCATAAGGTATCCATATAGCTCCTTATTTATTAAATTACTTCTAAGAATATCATAAAGCGTATCATGAATATATCTGACAACAGAGTGAACCTGTTCCATGGAAGTAGGTTCATAGAACCTGTCCTGTAACATGGAGGACATAGCCTCCGTATAAAATGACATATCCAATACTACAACTTTCCCACCTTTATCAGCTGGTCTAATTATAATGGTAGGATCATTCTACAATTTCCTCAGACACTGACGTTCCCGAAAGCTCAAGTTATCCCGCCTCTTCTGTTTTTGGGGTCCCGGTTGAGTATTATAGTAACTATACAATTCCTCCTCTGTTAACTTAAGGAATGCTTCAACTAATGGGTGGTGAGTTGGTACAAAATCACTTAAATTCTTAAAAGCAAACTTCCTGCTCTGTGCTGATTCTTTCTCAGAATCATTATAAATGAATCTAAGCATTACATTCCTACAAAAAAGTTTTAAGTCCACCATTGTATCAGTCAATTTGCTCTGGCTTTTAGGAATAAAATTCAAACCTTTGTTTAATAAACTGGTATCATCATCTGTTAGAGTAATGTGGGACAAATTATAAATTAATGCTTGTTCCACATTCTCTTTAAAGTCTGATGGGGCATAAAATCCCCTGATAATTTCCTCTTCTGTCTGCCCCTGCTCATGGAGTGAGGTAGAGATAGATTACTGACCCAGGGATACAAGGATAATGAGATTATACCATACATGGAGGAAGCATACATGTCACGCACCACTTCAGGTGCACCATACTTTGGACCCAGGGTCCAAGATCAAACCGTTGGAGATCATATGTTAAATAGATATATGAAATTTTCTACTCTGTATACTTCTGATCAATATCAGTTAAAGGAAATTATTAGCAAACATTGGGATATTCTCCTGGTTGATGATGACTTGATACGCATTGTGGGGGAGACACCAAGTTTCCTATTTCGGAATAAGAGCAACCTAAAGCGATTGCTTTGTCACCCCAGACATGATAGGATTATGAAGAACACTGGTCACACTAAACCCTCTGGTCACTGCAACTTCTGTTCATTTATTGATAGCAGTGAGGTGTTTATACACCCGGATTTACACACCATTTTCTCCATCAAGGCAGATGCAGATTGTATGACACCTAATGTGGTGTATTTAGCTACTTGTCAGGCATGCCCGAGTTTCTATGTTGGTAAAACTAACCGGCCGTTAAGGGATAGAATGAGAAAGCATATTTACCTAATGAGAAAGGGCACTTTACACAATGCCTTAGCAAAGCATATAACCACCAATGAAAATGATCAGACTTTCTTGTTCCGGGTCCTAGAGATAATTGTTGTGAATAAGAGGGGTGGTAATACTATGAATCTTACTGAATCTAAGGAGACTGACTGGATCATTCGTTTGAAAGCTGATAGGGGGCATGGGTTGAATGATAGAGCTTCTATAAAACCTAAGCTGAGACAACGCAGGCAGATAAAATGAACTATCATTTATTTGTATATGTTCTTGATTATGTATTTTATCAATATTAACTTATCAGAATGTTTATTTACATGTTTTTAGGTCACTATGCAAGTTTTATGTATTTTTGTCTTACTTTACATTAACATGTTTATATATGGGAGAGTTCTTTAAATTCTCCAGCATTGCTTTTAATTGTTTAAATTGTTTTAATTGATTAATTGAGCTGCTTATATAAGTGGAGGTCTACTGTGACTTTTATACAAGGATCTGAAGAAGCTGTAATGGTGAAAGCGCTCATCCGTATGTTATAAGTGCACATTCTTGGAATTAAATTTGGAGTTTTGTTCTTACTTCTGCTGTACTCCGCTTCCTTTGTGACTTACATTATATCTACCTCACAGAACTACAGCGTTTGCTTGCTGAGCAGTGGATTTTACTTTACTTTATTTTTTATTCAGTACATTTTTTCTGCTTGCCAGCAAGAGTAAGACTCTTTTCTTGGGTAATGGCGAATCTTGAACTGGATTATGTCCCGAGAAGTGAAGACCGTGGGACTGGAGCATTGCAGGCGCGCTTCCAACAGTATTTAAAAGAAACTGTCAGTGCATCTCTGTTTTTTGAGTCTACGCCGACCTCCGATGATGTCATGATGCCGACCTTGAATTCGGAAAGACTACATGCAGTTTTGGATAGCATGGAGAAGGATTTCATGAGGCTCAAACACTTACAAACACAGCGGATACACTTCCAGTTCTGCCTCGAACAACATATTATTCCGTGAGGTTTAAGGGTTCTTAATATGCCAAATCAAGGCAAGGAACATTCAGATTTACTAGCGAAATGGCAACGCCTGAACATTGAGGTGAGTCGCAAGTATTTGCAACTACTAATTGACTTTTTCCTCCCTGAGGAGGTTAGGTTAACAGATAATATTAAGCGCAAACAGCAGGAGCTGTTTAGTAACTTTTCGGATAAGGTGGTTGCACCATTGTTTGAGAACTTGCTAGATTGTGTGCTAGCATATGAAAGAAAACTTTTACAGCAGAAAAAACACAAAGCCACCAGGGATATTAATGATTTTAAATTGGGCAATGTATTCTTATGGCCCAGAACAGGGCAGGATTCCTCTACAATGTCTCAGATGCATAGGGATCCTTCTACCCCCATGCCTCCTAGGAAAGTAAAGGAATCTACACACTTTAATTTTATCAACGATGTTACAAGTAATAGTGTAACAAATGACATGAATGTGGGTGTCGAACTGAATGGACATAACAGCATTACTCTTGTGGAGATGGACTCTGCCCAAGTTTGTACTGGGGGGGGGTCACCATCAGTAATGATGCATGTATTTTGGAAGAAATACCACCTGTCGCTGGGACTACCACAGACAATTGCAAGGACTCTGTGGATGTTATTCATATTGTACATCCCAGTACATGTACTAGAAACAACTTATATCCTGAAATACATGTGGTTAAGAATAGACCTGTTTCTACAAAAGAAGGATCAGAGCCTGTTGTTAAACCTAAGAAAACTACTACTTTGACTGATTCCAGCAAGCTCTCAAGTTTGGATTTGACTTTTCCTCTGCCAGTGCACATGGAGAAAGGTCCTCGCAGACCTCGCTCCATGAGCAGGGGCAGACAGAAGAGGAAATTATCAGGGGATTTTATGCCCCATCAGACTTTAAAGAGAATGTGGAACAACAAGCGTTAATTTATAATTTGTCCCACATTACTCTAACAGATGATGATACCAGTTTATTAAACAAAGGTTTGAATTTTATTCCTAAAAGCCAGAGCAAATTGACTGATACAATGGTGGACTTAAAACTTTTTTGTAGGAATGTAATGCTTAGATTCATTTATAATGATTCTGAGAAAGAATCAGCACAGAGCAGGAAGTTTGCTTTTAAGAATTTAAGTGATTTTGTACCAACTCACCACCCATTAGTTGAAGCATTCCTTAAGTTAACAGAGGAGGAATTGTATAGTTACTATAATACTCAACTGGGACCCCAAAAACAGAAGAGGCGGGATAACTTGAGCTTTCAGGAATGTCAGTGTCTGAGGAAATTGCAGAATGATCCTACCATTATAATTAGACCAGCTGATAAAGGTGGGAAAGTTGTAGTATTGGATATGTCATTTTATACGAAGGCTATGTCCTCTATGTTACAGGACAGGTTCTATGAACCTACTTCCATGGAACAGGTTCACTCTGTTGTCAGATATATTCATGATACGCTTTATGATATTCTTAGAAGTAATTTAATAAATAAGGAGCTATATGGATACCTTATGATTTATACACCCACCATACCGATTATACAAGGTCTCCCCAAGGTACACAAAAATATGAAGAACCCACCCATGAGACCCATATTTTCTGGCCGTGGTTGGGTAACTGAACACCTTTCAGTTTTTGTGGAGAAACATCTGAGATGTGTATTGAATGACAATGTTACAGTCTTGAAGGATTCCAAGCAATTTTGATTGATCTGTATGAATGTATTGGACACCATGATAGAATCTCTAGTTGTACTTTTGTGACTTTTGACATTCAATCCCTATTTACTGTAATACCTAATGATATAGGACTTGATTATGTGTTAAATTATCTGAAAGCACACAGTACTTACACTGCAGTATTGATAGACCTCATAGTTCATTTTTTAGAACTGGTCTTGGAGAACAACTTATTTATGTTCCAAGACCAGATCTATAAACAGCGTGATGGCGTAGCTATGGGCACTCCATGTGCAAATAGCTACGCCAACATGTTCCTTGCATATTGGGAGGAACATGTTTTATTTAAGAATGCACTTTTCTGTGAACATGTGGTGTTCTACAGAAGGTTTGTTGATGACCTTTTTGTTCTTTGGAATGGAACATCAGAACAGCTGGAATCAATGCTATCCATCATGAATGATTTAACTACATTCCTTACTTTTACCATGAACTATTCCACACATAGAATTGATTTTTTAGACCTATATATTGAGAGATTAACAGATGATATGATAAATACGGGAATCTATCGCAAGGCATGTTACTGCAATTCCTTGTTATTAAGGTCTAGTATGCACCCACAATTTGTTTTTAAGAATATAATGAAAGGACAGGCCATTAGAGCCTCGAGATTGAACCCCACTGAACAGGGATTTATCTCAGAATTAGACAATCTGAGAAATAGATTACTGACCCCGGGACACAAGGATAATGAGATTATACCATACATGGAGGAAGCATACATGTCTCGCACCACTTCAGGTGCACCATACTTTGGACCCAGGGTCCAAGATCAAACCGTTGGAGATCATATGTTAAATAGATCTATTAAATTTTCTACTCTGTATACTTCTGATCAATATCAGTTAAAGGAAATTATTAGCAAACATTGGGATATTCTCCTGGTTGATGATGACTTGAAACGCATTGTGGGGGAGACACCAAGTTTCCTATTTCGGAATAAGAGCAACCTAAAGCAATTGCTTTGTCACCCCAGACATGATAGGATTATGAAGAACACTGGTCACACTAAACCCTGTGGTCACTGCAACTTCTGTTCATTTATTGATAGCAGTGAGGTGTTTATACACTCGGATTTACACACCATTTTCTCCATCAAGGCAGATGCAGATTGTATGACACCTAATGTGGTGTATTTAGCTACTTGTCAGGCATGCCCGAGTTTCTATGTTGGTAAAACTAACCGGCCGTTAAGGGATAGAATGAGAGAGCATATTTACCACATGAGAAAGGGCACTTTACACAATGCCTTAGCAAAGCATATAACCACCAATGACAATGATCATACTTTCTTGTTCCGGGTCCTAGAGATAATTGTTGTGAATAAGAGGGGTGGTAATACTATGAATCTTACTGAATCTAAGGAGACTGACTGGATCATTCGTTTGAAAGCTGATAGGGGGCATGGGTTGAATGATAGAGCTTCTATAAAACCTAAGCTGAGACAACGCAGGCAGATAAAATGAACTATCATTTATTTGTATATGTTCTTGATTATGTATTTTATCAATATTAACTTATCAGAATGTTTATTTATATGTTTTTAGGTCACTATGCAAGTTTTATGTATTTTTGTCTTACTTTACATTAACATGTTTATATATGGGAGAATTCTTTAAATTCTCCAGCATTGCTTTTAATTGTTTAAATTGTTTTAATTGATTAATTGAGCTGCTTATATAAGGGGAGGTCTACTGTGACTTTTATACAAGGATCTGAAGAAGCTGTAATGGTGAAAGCACTCATCCGTATGTTATAAGTGCACATTCTTGGAATTAAATTTGGAGTTTTGTTCTTACTTCTGCTGTACTCCGCTTCCTTTGTAACTATTGATATCCACCTAATATGCAGTCTCCTAGAATTGGTTTTACATAATAATGTATTTCTATATGGTAGTATCTATTATCTGCAGAAATCAGGAGTAGAGATGGGAACCCCATGTGCAAATAGCTATGCTAATTTGGTCCTGGCAAGATAGGAAGAGTTATGGAAAGTGGATGTTAATAACAAATGGAACAATAATATAATTTTCTACAATCAATTCATGGATGATATTTTTCTTCTATGGGAAGGTGACTTAACTTCTTTGGAGCAATTTGTATGCTTTTTGACCAACACAACTTCATTTTTGAAATTCAAAATTACCTCCTCTAATATGGAGATAGAATTTTTGGATGTTAAGTTGATGCTAGATGATACAGGATGTATCTGTCAAAGGAAAAATCAAAGATCAATGCAGCCAAGGTTCAGTTAAGGTTCCTTTATTCTTGTACAAGGAGACAAAAATGCATTTCAGAAGTTTGTCTGACATTATACAGGAAATCCTCCAATATTATACTGTTCTATAAGCCATTGCCCTCTAAGCTGACGTAATTAAATACAACTCTAAGCATTGTTCTAAAACAGGTGTTTACTAAGTTTTTCTACTGATATAACAATTATAAATGTTCCCATGAGAAAGTTTTCTCAAACACAACGTGGCCTTGCTGTAACAATTCACTCATATTCGGTGTTACAATTCGTGATTCTTTCCTACTTTGAGCACAAAGCATATACTGATTACAGCCTATAGTCTTATCTAGTTCCTCTACAGCTGCAGTGTTCACTCAACATGAACAAGGTTATTTGCCTAAGTCTAATAACATTTCAGAATGCTGTATTGTTCTATTCTCCTAATGCTAGCAAAATCATCTGTTTCTCAGCGTATGAACAAGGTCATTCACTGAGCTGACCAGAAGCAAAGTCAGAAAGTACATGCAATTATTTTCAAGCCTGTAACAGAATAAATGTGTTAACCCTTTTAGACTTCTAATGCAGCAAGCATAACACTAATACATATATGAATACATTTCCCCCCTATTAACACTTTTTATTCTGTTCAAAAGCATAAACAGTTAGTTTCTTCTCCTAACCTCTTCCACTTGGGATTTGCGGTTAGGTGAGTCATTTAGTTTAAACTTCTGAAAGCATTTCATTTTCCAACAATTTATCAACCTCAGTGTTTTGATACAAGGTTTCAGATACTGACATGTCTATCAATTCTTTAATCAGTTTTTTTATGCAGGGTATGCTACAACATGCACATACTCCCAACAGGAGTATCCCCACACAGACAGCTATTAATATGTTCATTATGAAGGTACCCCACCCCCCAAACAGATTCTGGAAAAAGTCCGTCAGTGGGTTGGGGCTTGGTTTGGTCATGGCCGACACTTGCTGTATCACCTCAAGGTAGTCGTTTATCTCATGTTGATAATCAGGTATATACACACAACACTCTTTTTTGATTAAAGCGCACGTACCACCTCTCACCGCTAGGGTGAAGCTGAGAGCCATACGGTTCTGGAGCACTACAGTTCTCATAGCATTCAGTTCATCAGTTATCAATTCAAGAGCAGAAAAAGTTGCATTACTCATTACTTCGAGAAGTTTAGACAGTTTTTGCAGTTCCCAAATTGATTTTACCGCTCCATATGCTGGTAATATGCCTGCCCACGATATGACAGCAGCACTCAAGTCCATGTGCGTCAGCTTGGTATCCATGGTATGATGGTCTTTCCAGCCCGCCTCGATCCATCCCACTGGATTCTCAGGCTTTCTGACAGCTTTCTTGGTTACTTCTCGGGTATTTCGAATATTTCCCTGAGGCAAAACTGCAGTGTGTCGTATGGCCGGAACCAGGTACCCCAAAAAACAACTGCCGGACCAATTCTCAGGTAACCATTTATATGCTTTCTTACCACACACAAAATAACAATCCTCTACCTTAGTAGTTACTTTACTACGAAATGGCTGCCCTGCATGAAACATTTTCCTATCTATTACAGACAGTTGCTTAAAAAGAACAGGATTACGTTGCACTTCATCAATAGTCTTGTGCATGGACTCAAGAAATGAGTCATAATTCGAATTACAAACTGTATCCATTCTGTTTGCTTTGGTATAACATTTGTAATGTACAGTCACATTGCACCTGCTCCAACCCACTTGAATTGTGTCATTCTTATAAAAACATACAATTTCCTTTTGTGTCACAGGCAAATACAGTGCTACTTTATCATGTGCTTTGATAGCTACAGTCTCATAAACCAAATTTTCCCAGGTCTCATTGACCCCTAGAGGGACTGCAGTCATTAATAACCCCCTGTATGCTGTTGGTATGACTGTGCAAATCCAGCAATTCGAAACATTAAAAGTCTCAGCATACACACGTGTAATTGCCTGATAAGTGTTAAAGTTAGGTGCCAGTCTATGGTCGGCTCATCACGTTTATTCAGTTCAACTGGTGTGGCCAAAAAAAGGATGAGCCACAACAAAAAGATTATTGTTGTCAGTACAATTAACAGGATAACTATGCAATACTTCTGGGGTTGCTCTAGATTCTGTCATGTTTAGTCTTTCTGTGAATCAGCAAGATTTTTATCTAGCTCAAAGTTTTTGCAAAGTTTACAGTGTGTCAAATGGATCCAAGAGGATTTCTCACCGATCTTGACTGCTGTGGGTGTCGACAAGAGGACCTGGTAAGGTCCCTCCCACTTTGGCGAGTTCCAATTCTTCCGCTTGACAATCTTCACCCAGACCCAGTCGCCTGGGGCTACTGTCGCTTCCAATGGTTGATTTCGCTCTTTACCTGAAACAGAAGACTGCAAAAGATGTTTAGAGTTCAGAACACGTCCCATATATCTTGCTAGTGTACAGCCTGCTTCCTGGTCCATGGACATGAGAGATTTCCACTGAGGGGTATAGTATGCCCTCCCAAATATTATCTCAAAAGGAGTCAATCCTTTCGCATTCGGAACAGTTCTCATGATCAACAGTGCCAGGGGCAGGCAGTACACCCAATTCTTTTGTGTATCTGACATCAACTTCCTAAGCTTGTTCTTTAAAATCCCATTGTGCCTCTCCACCAACCCTGCAGATTGGGGATGATATGCACAATGTTTTTTTAAAGAAATTCCAAAATATCTACTGAGTTGCTGTATAGTTTGATTTACGAAATGTGTGCCATTATCACTGTAGATCCTTTCCGGTATACCAAATCTAGGAATAATCTCTTTAACCAGAGCCTTTGCAACTGTAGCTGCATCTGGATTTTTAGTCGGAAAAGCTTCCACCCATTTGGAAAACATATCTACAATGACAAGGCAGTAACATTTATTTTCACATTTACTCAATTCTATGAAATCCATACAAATAGTATGAAACGGATACGGTGGTGTAGGGAAACTCCTTTGCTTGGGCTTTAACACCCCCTGTGCATGATGTTTGTTACAAGTGTGGCATGATAAACAAAATTTTTTTGTATAGTTTGTAAATCCTTATGTAGTGAATACCCGGTTGACTAACTGTACCATCCCCCCTGTTGAGACATGGCATTGCCCATGGCTCAACAAAGCTGCATATCTAAACAAATTAGATGGCAATATTGGTTTTCCTTCTTTGGAGATGTACAGTCCTTCCTTGAGGAGTGCTCCTCACCTTACCCACTTTTGTTTTTCTGCCTGTGTAGTAAGTGTTTGTATTGTTTTCATCATGTCTAGGTCTAAAATCTCAGAAGGTTGTAATTCCTTGTTCAAAAGAAATGCTTCTGTGGCTGCTTGCTTTGCAGCTGTGTCAGCTCTAGCATTGCCTTTTGAAATCCTATCTTGTTGCTTGGTATGAGCTATGCATTTACAAATAGCTACTTTCTGAGGTAACTGAATTGATTCTAACAAATCTAAAATAAACTGTGCATGATTAACTGGTTTGCCAGTAGATGTCACCATTCCTCGATTTTTCCACTGTTGCACAAAAACATGTACAGTAGAAAAAGCATACTGGCTATCCGTAAAAATGTTCACACATTTACCCTTTGCTAAGGTACATGCTCGTGTCAAGGCAATCAATTCTGCTGCTTGTGCAGATAAGCTATGTGGTAAAGGTTTTGCTTCTATAATTGCAGTATCAGAAACTACTGCATATCCTGTTAGGTTCCGTCCTGTAGGATCCTTTCTGCATGAGCCGTCCACATAATATGTCACCTCGGCATCATCCAAGGGAACATCCGTGAGGTCTTTTCTGGGCAGTGTCTTTTGCTCAATTACCTGCAGGCAGCTGTGCGGTGTGCTATCTGCAGGAGTTGGGAGCAAGGTAGACGGATTCAAAGTTGTACAACGTTCAATTGTCATGTAAGGTTGGCTCAACAAGATAGTCATACAGGATAGATGTCTAGCAGGGGAAAGATATGCTACCTTCTCTTGCAGTAAAATAATCGCGACTGCATGAGGCACTCTCAATGTGAGAGGGTGGAATAATACTGCTGAGGCCGAAGCCTGCACTGCCATTGCGGCTGCAACTACTGCTTGTACACAGTGGGGCAAAGACCGTGCCACTGGGTCCAGTTGTGATGAATAGTAAGCAATGGGGCGTTGCTTGTCCCCATGCTGTTGTGTCAATACTGACGTCATATAACCTTGCTTACAATCTACGGTTTGGAAGAAACGTTCATGATAGTTTGGTAATCCTAAAACCAATGAGGATGCTATCAACTGTTTCAGTTTACAGAAAGATAATTCTGCTTCTGGTGTATATTGTATCAAATCTTGTGCTGCCATAGGCTTCTGAAAAATCAGGTTGGTTAACGGTGCAGATTCCAAAGCATAGTTTGGGATCCAGCTCCGACAAAAATTAGTCGTACCAAGAAAGGACATCATTTCCTTCTTGGTTGTGGGTTTTGGTGGTTGTAAGATTGCTATTTTTCTGTCTTCATCTAATGTCCTACCCTCTTTGGATATTACATATCCAAGGTACTTAACTTGTTTTCTCCAAAGCTGCAATTTATCTTTGCTTACTTTGTGTCCTTCAGCGGCTAAGAATTTCAATAATGCTATAGTGTCTTCCTTACAATCTCACTGGGTGGGGGCTGCCAGCAGGATGTCATCAACATAAAGTAAAATCTGACTACCTTTCGGTGGGGTATACTCCACCAAGTTACTTGCCATCTCTTGTGAGAATATCGTTGGACTTTCACAATATCCCTGTGGTAGTCGCGTATATGTATACTGTTTCCCCTGAAATGTAAATGCAAACCAATACTGGCTGTATTGAAAAGAATGCATTGCTAATATCTACCACAGAAAAATATTTTTGTTGAGGCTTTAGATCATTTAATAGGGTGTATGGATCTGGCACCGTGAGTGCCCTTGATATTACTGCGTCATTTACAGCTTGCAAATCTTGGACCATACGCCATTCCCCATTTGCTTTTTTAACCGGGAATAAGGGTGTGTTACATGGTGAATCAGGAGATTCCACCAGTATTCCTTCCTTAAGTAAAGCTGCTATGATAGGTTTAATACCTGCTTCTGCATCTTTTCTTAAGGGGTATTGCCTTTTTTGTGGTCTAAATGCTGACTTTGGCGTGATGGTAACTGGTCCTGCTGTACGAATAAGTCCTACATCTGATTTTCCTGTTGACCAGAGAGTCTCTGGTATGTCTAATAAAGCTTTTTCTTCTTCTTCTA
Source organism: Protopterus annectens (assembly GCF_019279795.1). Classification (NCBI taxonomy): domain Eukaryota; kingdom Metazoa; phylum Chordata; order Ceratodontiformes; family Protopteridae; genus Protopterus; species Protopterus annectens. The sequence continues at coordinate 1,360,465,136 of NC_056725.1, forward strand.
ATAAGAGTGCTTCTCAGCTTGTCCCCGCTTGACTGCAAGTGTACAGCTGGGTGTGTCTGTGTTATCCAATTCAATTACTGTCTTTGTACTCCTTGTTCTGACAGTTTTGACTCTGTCTGCTTTTCCCATTTTGTGACTTTTTCTCCTAGATCTGCCCATTTCATACTCTTGTCCTTAGTTAAACTAACATGTGGTAATTGATTTGATTTATACAGTGCAAAGAACTCCTGGGGCAATGAACAGCTAACTACACTGTTCCCTTTCATGTCCCAGTACAGATTACGCAATACTAATCTGTTTGCACAGTTTTTAAACAATTCTTGCTCATATTCTTTGTCAGGTCCTGGTGTATTACAATAGTACAGAGTACAGTGCAACAGATGTTGTATGTCAATGCAAAGGGAGGGGAACTTACTGATAGCTACATTCATTAACTCTACAGTTATTGCCCCAGGACCGGTTGTAACCAATAAAATGTTTCACCCTCCGATTGCACTCAAAAGTATTAATTTGTCGCTGTGCTTCCATACCCTGCATGGTTGGGACTACTGCTATGCCAAATAGTTGCATAAGTTCTCTTCCCAAAAGGTTCACTGGGCATTTCGCAGAAACAACAATTTTACTTTTCTGGGTTAATCCTGAAACAGGATCTGTTATTGCAATATTATGGGAGAGAGGCTCCCGATACAGCTGTCCATTAGCTGCTTTCACTAATATGTAATCATGTGACTCTGAATTCTCCGGTAGTTTGGAGGGGTGTACCAGGGTTCGTGATGCCCCTGAGTCACACAGGAATTTGACTTCCCTCCCCTCTACCAGGAGTGTAACTTCTGGTTTCGTGTCAGCCAAATAGAGCTCCAAGCTCAATAAGGCTAGGTCTAATATTTCATTGTCTTCACTATCGGTAGCTTCCTGCACTTCCTCTATTTCTCCTAACACATTTTCTGCTATGTCTATCACATTCTCATTTGTCCCTTCTTCGTTATTCCTATCCAGTGATTCTTGACTATCATATAGTCAGTCCTCACCCTCTTCATTTTTATCCTCCATAGCTGCCTTTTTATTTTTCTTGCAATCCTTCGCCATATGTCCCTTTTTACCACATTTGAAACATTCACCCCTTTTCTTTTGCCCTTCAAAGTCCTCTGATCGCTGATCAGATTGTTTGTTTCCCTGGGAATTCTTCTTGCCCTTCTTTCTGGACTGTACTAAATAAATTTCTCCGTCATCTACAGCAAATACTTGGGCTTTCTTTTTCTTATTAAAATGCCTTTCGGCATGCCTAGCATATTCAAGCAGTGACTGTAATCTGCTTGTGGGATGGTCTACCATATGCTTCGTAATAAAACTGCTTATGGGTGCAATACTGCCTTTTAAAAATGCATTCTTTAACTGCTGCTCATATGGGGAATCTTGTGTCTGGTCTTCAGGAATCTGCATTCCACAATGGTTATTAAAGCATTCTAATAATCTGGCATAATACCTATCAACAGTTTCACCTTCTTGTTGGATGCATTGATTAATGCAAGTCCAGTCCGCCCTAGGCTTCCATTTCTCAGAGAGTCGGTCTATTAGACCTTTCACTCTGTTGTCTAACTCTGCGCTGCTATGTGGGAGGGGCTTAAGCGCAGCGTCACGGGGATTCCAGTTGCCACTGATCATCTGCCAATCTGGTCCTACTATTTGTCTGACTACTTTTTCTACTTCCTCTCCGTTTAAGTGATAACTTAACCTCATACCTTCCAAGTCTTCTAAAAACTTTCTAAAATTAACTTTTGGATGGGGAATTCCCTCTGTGGCTTTCTGGATATCTTCCAGTGTCCACGGTCTGTATACTAGGAGAGTTGGGTCCTGCCCTTCTTGTCCTGCCTGAGGATTTGGTACTTCTATGAGTGGGCATATCTCCTCTTCACTCATAGATCGCAAATTTTTATTTATTTGATATAACTCAATATCCCCTATCAAATTGCGTGTTCGAGACCTAGTCTCGACAGGATCTCTGACAAACGGCTCTGCTTTTGTAACACTTCTACCTGACGGAACCGCAGGGTATCGTGGGGGTGGACCTGCCTGTTCACTCGCTTCATATTCCGGCAAGGGAAGCAGAGGGGGTGGAGGGGCTGATGCTATAACCAAGTTATTATCCTCTTTATCTAAAAACATTGCTTTTGAGTTCTTATTTATTTGTTCCCTTCGGTTCGCTTCCTCAATCCACCTGTGTGCCTGAGGAATTCCTAATTTGCGCTGTCTTTTTACTTGCCCTTTGGAATCAGTTTTGAGTTGTTTTAAAAGTTTGACAAGTGAGGATTTTTCTAGTTTACCATCAAATTCATATTTATTAACCCACTTCGTGTAGTACTTAAAGTTATCGGCACATTGTGACCGCATGTATTCTGCGTCTTCAGTTAACGGCGGATTTTGGGGTCATTTTGTACACTTATTACCCATTTTGTCCTAACCTTATAAATGTTACGTAACCCTTCTTATTTTTAACGTGGTACCACGAAGATTTTATAGTCCCTTCAGACTACCTGCCTACTTATTCTGTTTCCCTGATCTGTGACAAGATAGCAATTTTTAAGTCCCTGGATTTACACAAAAATCCTGACTGAACAAATACAATCAAGTCCCTGATCTAAAACAGAAAAAAAGTAGAATCACCTTACCTGAGCCTCAACAATTGATCACCCCAGTCTGATTGAAACCTGCCCGTCAGCCGCAGATCAGAAAGTGGCCGGCCTCTGTTTATACGACAATTCAGTCGGAGGTCTTTTCGAGCAAGAAGAACCATTTAGGTAACTTCTTCCGTATGGATTCAAGCCACCAGGCCTGTCTGATCCAGGATAACCGAGAGGTTTCCGGTCAACGAAGGACCAACTTGTCAAAGGAAAAATCAAAGATCAATGCAGCTAAGGTTCAGTTAAGGTTCCTTTATTCTTGTACAAGGAGACAAAAATGCAGTTCAGAAGTTTGTCTGACATTATACAGGAAATCCTTCATTATTATACTGTTCTATAAGCCACTGCCCTCTAAGCTAACGTAATTAAATACAACTCTAAGCATTGTTCTAAAACAGGTGTTTACTAAGTTTTTCTACTGATATAACAATTATAAATGTTCCCATGAGAAAGTTTTCTCAAAAACAACATAGCCTTGCTGACCACCGGTCTGTAACAATTCACTCATATTCGGTGTTACAATTCGTGATTCTTTCCTACTTTGAGCACAAAGCATATACTGATTACAGCCTATAGTCTTATCTAGTTCCTCTACAGCTGCAGTGTTCACTCAACATGAACAAGGTTATTTGCCTAAGTCTAATAACATTTCAGATTGCTGTATTGTTCTATTCTCCTAATGCTAGCAAAATCATCTGTTTCTCAGTGTATGAACAAGGTCATTCACTGAGCTGACCAGAAGCAAAGTCAGAAAGTACATGCAATTATTTTCAAGCCTGTAACAGAATAAATGTGTTAATCCTTTTAGACTTCTAATGCAGCAAGCATAACACTAATACATATATGAATACTATATATGTGAATACATATTTTTCTAACAGTATCAATACTAGAATGTATAAAAAACCGGTATGGCGTAATCATCTGTTACACAATACCAGTATGCACCCTAGACATGTCTTTGATAATATAGTGACCAACCAATTAACTTGAGTATCTAAACTTTGTACGAGGGACACAGACTTTATGGAAGAGCAAACTAAACTCATTAATGACTTTACCAAGAGGGGTATACAATCAAAGGAATACAGACTAATGAACCAACTACTTTGGAACGATGATCTCAGACAGCAAGACCTTATTTTTCGGACCAAGGAGGAATAATTAAGGCCAAACAAAAAGAGCCAAAGTCTAACTTGAGATATCAGCTAACGTATAGTACTGACAATTTTGCCATTTATAACATCATTAAGAAATTTTGGTCAGTGTTAACATCTGATAATAAAATTAGAGAACTTGTTGGAGATCAACCCAGTTTTTCTTTTAAGAACAGGAAAAATCTAAAAAGACTACTATGTTATAAAACAGAAACTGAAGCCATCTCCGAAAATAGGAGCTATCAAATGAGTAGGAGAGTTGGTACGTTCAGATGTGGAAGTTGCAAGGCATGTTCTTACAGTAACAACTCGAATATCTTTATACATCCCTCAACTAAGAAGAACTATAAATGTGAAGGATTTGCAAATTGTCAGAGTAAGAACATCATATGTGTGGCAACCTGCAGTCACTGCATGGCATACTACATAGGAAAAATGAACCAAATGTTTAAAGAACGTATCCTAAAACATTTATCCGACATAAGAAATAAAGTTACTAGCAATGCACTTTATATGCACATTAGTGCAAATGGTAGCCATTCTTTTAAGTTTATGACACTAACTAGGCTCCATGAAACATTAAGTGGTGGTGATTTAGTAAATCAAACAGAAATTGAAGAAATGAAGTGGATAATGAACTTGCCTTCAGATCAGCCAGCAGGTCTGAATGCATTTGTTCCTTTAAAACCTACACTAAAAGGAAAACCTCTTCAGCACTCTAAATAACCTAATTGAAAGGGTGTATATGTTGCTATGGCTACTAAGTATCTTTGAATGAGTGAATACCAGAAAGGTTACTGGCTAACATTTAGGATTTGAAAAAGGTATTACACCAAAAGCGCTTATCCGGTTTATGAGCCAGTATGTTTTATTTTATCATTGTTTTATTTTTATTAAAAGTTTTCAAGTTTCAAGTTTTTAGCAGGATTAGTGGCAGAACAGTTCTTTCTCTGAAAACTTTTTGAAATGGCTGTACTTGACTGCACTTCACAAAATAGTTGTACTTTGCACACAACAAATTCTTCAGAATAAATGCACAGCAATAAGCACACACTGTAAGCACTTTTACACACTTTGAGATACTTTGAACAACTCTAGTTATGCTACTCAAGGCTTTAATCAGTATAAAATAGTAATCTGTGCCAAAACACGGTAATTTGGCAAACACATGCAGTCACCTTTGCTTTATTTATACTCAATGTGCCCTTTTCTGCCCTTTCTATTATAGTCATTTGCTCATTGAATCTCTTAATGTGCCTTTTATACCCTTGTGTTATATTTGTTTTGCTCATTTAATCTCTTTTCATGCCGATTATACTTTCTTGTGCTAGTTTTAACTCTAAACATGCTCGTTTCACTTTAAACATGCTCATTTCACAATTTCTGTGCTATTCGTTTGCTTAACAATATGTTTTGTTCCCTTGTAATGCTCTGTTTAACCTTTTTTAATAAATCATTTGTGTGTGTTCTCTTTACCTTTGACTTGTTTCTGGCCCTTTTTTGCTCTCAGTTCTTTAAGTTTGCCTTTGCCATTACCTCTACACCTCGTGGCTCTGAAGAATAGTCTTTGCAATCCCGGTTCTGACACCATGTCGCTTGCCAGGTCAGGATAAAACAAGTGAGCATCATGGGTTCTTGTTCAAGCAGCTTTATTGTGTGAAAACACATCATAAATGAGGTTAAGTAACTTAAACTTATAAACAAACTAGCTATCATGCACATGGATGTTAAAATTCTGGGTGTACCTTCAAAATGACACTGAAGCTAATACGTGCTTGATATTTATATGCACACACAGATCTTGGAAATGCTTCTTAAAGGTACAACACACATTATTCTACAATTCCAATCTGAATCTTGACTCTTCTTTCTCTCATTCTTTCTTTTGTCTTTTGAGGGGTGACGAAGAAGGGGGAGAGACCATTAAAGCAAGAAAGAAGGAGGTTGTAAAGTAGTCTTAAAAAGAGCTTGTGTAAAATCTTGCCACTCCTACTTAGGATGCCTGGTGGACTGAGGAGAAATCAAATGTCTGGTCTTCTGTTTCTTCTTACATGTGACATCTGCTGCCCACACCAAATGAAGTAGCTGAGTCCTGATATATCTCAATCAAAGAACCAGGAACTTCTTCCCTAAGATTTGAGGTATGCCATCTGGTCCTTCCAATATCACAAGCCGTGGTTCCCTCATCTCAGCCAAAGAAGACTACTGGTGGGATGTGATGGACATGTGAGGTAGCTCTGCCATACTGGTGTCTGATGGGGTCACAACAGAGGGGGCAACAACAACAGCAGAAGCAGCCAAATGGCCTGGAGTCTCATTAACAGCCACAATGGGGAAGCATGGGTCAAACTCAGCAGCAGGTCTCCAACCTAAGTTCCTGCAAATTCTTTGACATCAAAAGAATGTCAGCTGTTAAGAACTCAGATGCCATCATGCCTTGAGTAAGAGTTTTAAGTTTCCAGTTCTACAGGTACATTTCCAAAGAAGACAAACAACTATGCAAGGTCATAGGCACAAACACCTGACAGATAAAGCAATCCCTATAATCATATTCAACACCCAAATATTTAGTATGGCAATATCTGTGAGGACTCCACCTTGCACAATCACAGTTCCCTCTCTAAAATGACATGTACAAAACTATTGAAGGACAAAAAACAGAAAAGAAAACAGTCCACAACACGGATGCTTATCCACCCAATAGCTGAGGTAGATGCATGAATCTTATGGCTGACAAACCAAAGCTGAACTGGCAGTTCAATACATGACTGATAGCAAGAAAGTTCTAAGATACTTTGTGTCTCTATGTCTCTTATGCACCCCCGCCTCTGTTGGATTGAAGTCATATCAGACATATGTCTGAATGGGAGAGCACCAAGGTTTTGAAATGCTGGCCAGATGTTCCACTATCCTTGGCAGGATATCTCATCAGTTAATAATATTGCAAGAGTGATCATGGAAGGACATCCTGACGTAGACATAACTATTATTTAGTCCAGTCAGTAATATGGAGTACTGTGCATTAGGCTTATTGACGATCACAGACAGCATTTCTAAATATCCTGGTTAGTTTAAATTTGTGTATATTATCTGTGTTATGCCTCTGCCGAGCAAATGACAGTGCTCATGTGATCATTTCAGGATATGAACCAGATGAGTATAAACTAACGGATTTCAAAATTTCCCTTTTTTGAAAGTCATTAGTCTGTTGGACAGTACTTTACCAGTGTTCAGGTGCTCAGCTGTTCCAGAAACCAGTTAGCAGAGATGTGAGTATCTCTGTAGCTGCTTTCATCGGGTTTTGATGAAAATTCATTTAAAAACTTAAGTTTTCCTACTCTTAGAGCTGTAAAAGTCAAGTGTCAGGTCTGTAGCACAGTGGGATGAAGCTCAGCTGTGACCCTAATAACCTGGGTTTGATTAGTAGTCCAAGTGCTGGAGCAGATGATCAATAGACAGGAACAAAGAAGCTATGCATACTCACCTCTCTCTCTGCATCACTCCCTACCTCCTAGGAGGGATGACTGTGTGTGTGTGTCTCAGGGGTGCTGTTAACATTGTGAATCCTCAGTGGAAACTAGAGACTGTCAAATGGAAATCACTTCCATGTGGGACAGACTTGAGATGATGTCCAACAGGCCAACTATGCCCCTCAGATCCTTTTTTTACTAGACCTAGTGTGGTGAAGATCCATACCTTTGTTGAGCTTGTTGTTACCCTCCACAGACTCATTCCACTTTGTCACCATGAAAGCACAAGGAATGGAGAAAGATGGAATAATAAGGGTAAGATAGGGACCTGAAATCAGAGCAAGTGGGATGTCAGATGTAAACCTGATCTGCTTAAGGACTTTTTGGGGCTTACTTAATCTTTTGATTGGTTTTCCTTCCATTTCATTTCTCCACTTCCAGTTTAATGCCGATCCATTCTGTGGAAGTCTTTATATTTTACTGTATAAGTAGTAGTCCCTAGACTCCAGCATAACAGAAATGTGTCTACTAGAAGTCACAGTTGATTGAGTGCTCAAGCCATTAAAAACTGAACAGTCCTTACCAAAGAATACCATGCTAAACAAAATTTGATGGGAGCAAACTATCTACACCCCCCCACCTATTATATTTTGTATCTAAGGTCACAGTGCCGTGGCATAGTGGGATTAGTTTTCAGTTGGAGCAAACTACTCTCCCACCACAGGATAGTGTACTCTCTTAATTATAATGCTGTATATGAGGTGTGTGGTTGCAACCCCAACTTGGAGATATGGGATACTTGCCTATCTGCAAAACATTTCTTCAAATGTTGTTGTTTGTGTGTTTCTACTAGCTGCATCTTCATGAAGGTGTTCTGTGCCTTTAGCATTTTTGCTGTGGTAACTTTTAGTAGACCTATTGAAATCTACTGCCATATAATATAACTAATGGTCTTGTTAAGTGTGGATTGTTTAACTGTTTTGGGCATTTGAAGGTTCAACACGCATTCTGCCATAGTTTTTCTATCAAAATAAATTCAATACTGGCTGTGTGTGAGAATGAAGCCATTGATTAGGTATGTCTAATATCAGTACAACCATTTTATATAGCACTTAGCACTTTAGACCGCTGTAAAACAATTTAGAGAATGGGTTTACTGTACATCAGTACCCTGACTGGAGAACGAATGTTCTCCAGCAGGGTATTAATGCACAAGTAATGCCCGCTGAAAAACAAGTCCACTGCTTCACAGCAGTATATCAAGCCACTGTGGAGGTTTAGCAGAAAAAAAATAATGGCTTCTATTATTTTACACTCACTAAGCAGTGCTTCTGCTGTTTATCAGGTGTAAAATGTAAAAAAGGTAAAGTAAAATAAAAAAAAAAATTGTGTGTATGTGTTTGTCTGTGTGTGACAGTGTATGAGTGTGAGAGAGAGAGAGATCAGCTGAGCTACTATTTTACACTTGGTAAGCAGTGCTGCTGCTATTTAGTGAGTGTAAAATAAAAAGTGTGTGTGTGTGTGTGTGTGTGTGTGTGTGTGTGTGTGTGTGTGCATGTATGTACAGGAGTAGCCTTAGGTCATCTGGTGCCCTAGGCAAAAGGGCTCCATGGCACCCCCTACCACACAATCCAGTGCCCCCATCCTGGTCTACCTACACCAAATAAATACTGGATAAGTGCCCTTGCTAGAATGGCACCCTAGGTGGCCACCTAGTTGGCCTATGCCTAAGGCCGGCTATATGTGTGTGTGAGTGTGTGTGTGTGTGTGTGTGTGTGTGTGTGTGTGTGTGTGTGTGTGTGTGTGTGTGTGTGTGTGAGACAGAGAGAGAGAGAGTTTATTCATGTATGTAAATAAGAGAGAGAGAGATGATCAAAAATAAATGAATCAGAAAAAAGTGTATACAGTGTGTGTGTGTGTGTGTGTGTGTGTGTGTGTGTGTGTGTGTGTGTGTGAGTGACAGCGAAAGTGAGGAGTGAGAGCAATCAAGTGATCCCTGGCAGCATCACATAAGAGCTTTGCAAACCTCTCGACCGTACCTCTCGGCACAAGAAATCTGTCGGAGCCACAAATAATGATGAAACAAAGGGCTAAAAATAGGGATGGATTTTAAATATTGCTCTTATAAACTTAGAAAGTTGCTAGAATAACAGGATGTTCATTAGCATGCATTTTTATGAAGCAGAGATGTGTGTGCGTGAGAGTGAGTGAGTGAGATGACTACTGGCAGCAGCAGCAGTAAAGAGGTTTGCAAACCTCTGCACCTTTCAGCTGAAGAAATCTGGACAAAGCCTAAAATAAAGGGGGGGAACAAAGGCTCTAAAATAGAAACAGATTTTAATTATTGTTCTTATAAAATTACAAAGTTGCTTAAGTAAAGGATTTATGTTAGCATAAATTTTCTGAAGCTCGAATGTATGTTATTATTTAGTAATTTCAATCTCCAATGACTGCCAATCAAACAATTTAGGAGTAAGGGAGAAAAATAAAGTTAATACCTGGTTATTTTTTAAATGTTATATTTTGGATGTAAAATGCTTCCTCCAACATCATTAACATATACTGCAGCAAGTTTGAAACATTAGGCAGAGGAACTATTTTACATCAAAAATATACTAAAAAATATAGTAATAGAAAATATATATAAGTAAAACACAATTCTCTAAATGCAAAAATGCCTTCAGGGTGTGTGTGTTAATGTGTAATTAACGCCCTGCCAGGGGTGTACAGGCCTTCTGTATGCAGCATTAGGCCTAATAAGACCCCTGGGTGGGCATTAATTACACATTAACACACACCTTGAAGAGCATTATTGCTTGTTTAATCTTATTCCATCACAAGCTGACAACTTTCAGGAGGTTCCATCTCTTGGGGGCAGATCTGCTGTTGGCCAAGAGAAGAGAAAAAAAAGATGGTTATTAGAAACTCTTTCATGCTAGCAGACATAAGAGACAGGTATTCCATATGTTGGCTGTTCTTGTTGCATGTCTTTGTTTATTTTATTCTGCCTGCCCTGGTGTCTGTGTCTTATGTGACAAAATAAGTAATAAAGACAAGTCTTTTCTTACACATTTTGGATTCCTCCCTTCTGTACTACAGGGACATTAACTTTGAAGATCATTGCTTGTATAGCTTTTCTGCCTATTTAGTTGTCTTGATATCTCAGCTCCACTTGCTGCTAGCAAAATATTTAAATTCATTTGCAGCAAAATCCAGCAAAACTGTAGAGGTGGTTTCTTTCACAAATCTTCCTGGTTGGTGAGTTTGATCATTTTCTGATCAATGAATCTCACCTCCCCCAATACAATTCATTTTCATGTTGCTAGTCCAGCTTTAGTGGTCAGAATGAGATTTAGGATTCTTCCATTTCTGGATAATTCCATATATAACTACTAAAAGATACTCCATGCAGGGCAATTATCAATTCATGGTCTGGCCAGATGAAGTGGCTGATTGCCTCTAGTCCACATTAGAAGATCTCCCAAGCCAACAGTCCACATTATATGATTACACAACCATCTGCCATGCTGTCAGGTCAGTCAATAGTGCCATCTATGAACAGATCTATTGACTTATCATAGCTGCTTCCTGAATTTCATGCATCAGAATAACTTCATGTTCATTTTCCTTCCTTGAGGTTGTATAAAACTACTCGCAGCAGGGTGGCCCCAGGAGTGATTCACACTTCTTTTCTAGACTGTTCCCCATCTATCATGTCCTCACCTGCTGACAGTCTTCTTTCAATAACAGGCTTGCTGGGGAAAAGTGGTGTAAGCAGTACCTCGCTCTTACAATTCTGTCTCTGCTCCACCAGAGCTACAGAATATACAATATATATAAGGCTAACATCCCTGGCCATTATCACATTCTCAGATCCTGTTGTGCTTTTCCAAGGTTCCTAGTGTTTCCCTGTTCATCATGGCCATGTTCTCTGATTTACCTATCCACATCTTATTTTACGACCTGCCTTCCTGTCCTGTCACCTAATCCCAAGAGTGACATGGATTCATCCCTTTCATGGAATTGTATATCTGACAGTCTAGTATTGCCATCATTTGTTTCACTTGCTACACTGATTCCATTTTTTATGTATTTAGCCAGCATTCTCATAGTATATAATTATTTAGGTTCTTGGCACAAATTGTCATTTCACTTAGGTTGCCTTACCTGTAACCTTAAGTGCTTTGTATGGGTCAAGACCCTCTTAAGCCCACTGAATGACCACAAAATGAAACTTGATTCCTTTTCCTCCAGTGTTTTCCAGTCTTCATGTTTATTGCACTGTTAATGGTTTGCATTCCCATACCATTATATGGCCTTCACATTGTCAGTAATGCATGCATATGGCAAAAATAGATTCATCCCATCCCTTTTACAATTGCATCCATTCTCTCATTTGTTCAGATTTGATTTCACTTGGTTATAGTTTTAGCCTATGATGTGTAGTTTGTTCATTATGCTTTATCAGTCTGCTTGCTTATTTACCATCCCTCTTGGGATCCCAGCTCTTGCTCTTTCCCTTTATATTATTTCAGATTTTCCTTCAGGCATATAGATAGTCTGATAAAGGGCTCTTACTAAAGTTATGAAATCCTTGCTTCCAAATTGGCTGATGTCCTTCATTCGCTTCACACCACAGTGCAACTTATCTGTCACCAGCTGGGGCATTGTGTTCATGCTTTACCACACTCATATATTCACCCTACATCCCACAAAAGTCTTGGAGTCTCCTACCCCAAAACTTCCCATTTCCCACATTTTTCAACAGTAGAGACATCCCCTGCCACTGTCATTCATATCCAGCCAGCTGAATCATAGGCACAATGATTTAAGCAGCCTTTGTCCACTCCCAGCTGTGCAAGTCAGGTTGCTAGTTGTGTACTTGCTCCTCCTTAACTCATGCTATGAATCCAGCAACCCCCACCCTTCTATGATAGCCAGAGTCATCTTGTATGGTAACCTTGTGCACAGTATATTCTACCTGTTCACTGAGTATTTACCACACTAAACTTCCCCATCACCTGCTTTTCTGCTGTAGTAACCATGCACATCTAGTTATCCCTTTTATTTTCTTGTCTCTTTCTTCAAAGTCTAGTCCCCACCACAAAATGCTGTACTTGCCACATACCGCATGCACAAACAGCTTCAGTATGTTCACACCTAAAGGGGGTGCTGTACAATGTAGGCACAGTTTGGTTGTCATAATAACTGAGGCACTGTAAGATAGGGGGTTGAAGTATATGACATTGTGTACTTAAAAAAGCAAGACAAACACCCATGTTGTAAACACAACACTTTACAATTGCATGCTTGTACCAAACTCCCATTTAACACACATGCATGTAACATTGTCTGCACATTATTGTAGCTTGCTACAGATCCCCCACCATGCCCCAGGATTCCCACTCCTCTTTTCTTGATATACTGGAAAATATTAGGGTTCAACCAAACACCATAATAATGGGCGACTTCAACTACCCCACCATTAACTGGGAAAACTACCCGTGTACCAACTCCTTAGCTCAACGCTTTCTGCAATTCATAAACTCCAATGCCCTGGATCAGCTTATTCACAACCCCACCATGGGCAACAATATCCTAGACCTAGTCATTACCAACATGAGTGACCGGTGTTCCACACCTGGTCAACTCCTTGTTGTTCCAATCTGACCATAAGCTAATCACCCTTGATATCCACATCCTGCCCCCACCCCCCATTAAGGAAACCACGGTAAAAAATTTCTCCAAAGCCAACTTCATGCTTCTTAAGACAGAAGTGGTGAACTTCGTGACACCCATGCAGATGGACAATACAGTTACAACTGCTGAATCCTACACAAATGCACTCTATAAGCACCTACATGAGTGCATGGATCGTGCTATCCCAAACAGAACTAAGATGCTATCTTCCAAAAAAAGGAAGCCAATCTAGTGGTCCTCTGCCATAAACAAATTGTACAACAGAAGGAAGAAACTGTTGCAAAAGAGAGTAAAATCCCATGAGTGGAAGAGTTCCCTGGGTCAGCCTCAGTAAGAAGCTGAGATTCCTTATAAGATCCTCCAAAGCTAGCTACGAAAACAAAACCGCCACTAATTCTAAGGACAACCACAATGCATTCTATAGCTATGTCAAGAATCTCGATGGCAACACCCATATCTGCTCTGAGTTACAGCACAAAGGCATGAAAATTACAGAACCAACTGATATTGCCAACATCCTGGCAGATAGGTTCAGTGCTAACTTTACCCCCCCCACCCCCACCCCCTAAAGGGCCCATATCTATACAGGAAGAATGCAGAGTCCCTGTAATCACAATTATGCAGGTAAAAGCTGCACTCTCTAAAGCCAAAAACACAGCATCCATGGGACCGGACAACATCTCAGGCTGCGTTTTACACAAACTTCAGAACAAACTGGCTCCCCACTTAAGCACCATGTTCAATAATAGCCTCACATCAGGTTTTGTGCCCACTGAATGGTGCGTAGCAACAGTTATCCCACTCCACAAAGGGGGAGCCACCACTGGTCCCGGGAACTATCGACCTATTAGCCTGATGAGCCTGGTCTGCAAGGCCATGGAACGTATCATCATGAAACTCATAAACAAAGACAGTGGTAACCTCCAAACTCTGGATCCCACCCAGTTCAGATTTGTGAAAGGCAGATCATGCCTCCTGAACCTGATCGACTTCTTTGAGGCAGTCCCCAAAGCCGTAGATGAAGGTAAGGTGGATCACACAGCCTATCTTGACCTCGCCAAGGCGTTCAACACCATCCCCCATTCTGGAATTATAGTTAAACTCACTAAACTAGATATAAATCCCTACATCATAAGATGGGTTGCCAACTGGCTCACTGACAGAAACCACACTGTAAAAGTTGCAGACTCCAAATCTGACCTCAAAGCAGTGACAAGTGGAGTACCAAAGGGTTTCGTCCTGGGACCTCTCCTGTTTGGTATCTACTTCTCTGAAGTACAGGCTAACACAGAAGGCCTCTGGCTAATGAAGTTTGCAGATGACTGCAAACTAGGAGCTATAGTCAAGTCCCCAAATGATATGGACATCCTACAGAAGGGCCTCGCTGAGACAGATGCCTGGTGTCCGAGCCATGGCCTCAAGATCAATGCCAAAAATTGCAGTGTCATCCCCTTTGGCAAAAACTCTGTACGCATGAACTACCACATAGGCAGCAATCTATTTAATACCGAATGTGTGATAAGAGACCTTGGGACCTAGGTGGACAGTAGTCTCTCCTTTGATAGTCATATTGCCACAGTAGTCAGGAAGTCCTTCTACGTGGCACACCTCAGCATAAAAGGGTTCTCATCCAGGAAAAAAGAGGCAATTGTTCCCCTCTACAAGACATTCATTAGACCCATTATAGAGTACAATGCCCCTTTTGGAATGTACCTCACAAGACATCTGCAGCAGCTGAAAAGGCCACAGAAGTACCTCACAAAGAGGATTACTGGCCTCAAACAAATGCCCTACACTGACCGCCTCAAAAAACTCCAGCTTTACTCCTTAGCATATCACTTACTCCGAGGTGATCTCTGCCTAACATATAAAGCTATGTCAAACCCAGAGCTGATGGACATGCTGCACCTAAAGAAATCTCAATCCCTCCGAGCTACACGCTCTAGGGACCTAAACCTTGTCACCATAATAAACAGGACATGCTGGAGGGATAGATTCCTGTCCCAGAGACTTCCCATACTCTGGAACAGGCTACCCATCTATGTCAAGCAAAGTTCTTCATCAGCACTCTTCAAGAAAAATCTTGATGAGTGGATGAGAAATAGGAAATACACCCCGGGGATCACTTCTGTGTCTCTGCTCGACAGTGGCACAGGAAAATAACTTTCTTGGGTGGCGTAAGCCAGAGAACCTTGTTGGCTAGGCTTATGTAGGCTCTTGGGCCGATAGCCTAGTACCTACCTATGAACCTATGAACCTATGGTGCTTTGATGTGAAAGTAGACCCGCTCATAGCTCTATTTTCTGTTTGGCTTGAAATTTTCCCATTTACTGCCAAAGACTTAATAGTCAATAATTGGTTATTAGCTAATGCCATGCTGAGGGGGGATCCACCATGTGTCATTGTGAGACAAAATGCTCAGCAGTCCGTCTTTCTTCTCATCTCTCATTACAAGGCTTCCGTGTACTGGCTAAAGCCTTTGCTAACCCTAGTACCTTTTCTGGTTTTCCATTTAATTACATTTTAACATAAGTAAGATACAATTCCCAAAACTGCATCACATTAAGGTGGCTTTCCTCAATGCCATATGTCTATAAATTGTCTGATCTTGAGGCACTCCTGCATTTGGAAAGCATCAATGTCTGCAGAGTTACTGATAATGGGTTTAAGTGTAAAGAGAGCACTCACTTTATAACTGGGTTTTGCTCTTTTCATATATTCAGATCCAATGGCAACTGTGGTAGAATCCCCCTGTTTGTCAAGGAGTGTATTACCTCTAAGCAGATCTCTAGGAAATTTATTTATTTATTTGCATTTCATTACCGGGATGGTCCACTGGGCCAAAAAAGTGCCCATTTTCAGTGGAGGCCCGGGGAGGAAAGATCCACAGTGATTTATACAAACAACAGCAAATATATAATTTATATCAAATATATATATAACAAGAGATGACAATAAAGTAGGTTACTGACAATATAAACAAAGGCAATACAGCCATAAATAAGACTCCCTACTTATACTACCAGTATAAGTAATAGTAGCAAAATATTATTATTCAGGAAATAGGAAGGATTAAGGAGATATGTAAGATGGAGAAGGAGTGAAGTGGAGGTGGTGGTGAGAGAAGAGGAAGGGTCAAGTTGAGGAGTGGGAGAAAGAAAGAGTTCAAGTTATGGAGTGTGAGGAACTGGCACAAGAGCATAGCCACTGTGAGGACAGGTGTTGTTTTAAGGATTTTTTTGAAGAGAGATGTGCTGCTGGTGGATCTTATAGTTTGTGGGAGAGAGTTCCATAATTTGGCAGTGGAGAAGGAGCAGAGCATTTAGCCAACAGAGAGGGCTGGTTTGCTGAGTTGCAACAGCATTTGTTTCTCTGAGCGGAGGGGTCTGTTAGAGTGATAGGGTTTAAATAGAGATGAAAGGGCAGGGCAGCTGGTAGGGTTGAATATTAGTTTATGGGTTGTTGTTAGTTTTATGTATGTGAGATGATGGGGAAGTTCTAGCCAGTTTAGTATGTGGAGTGAGGCACAGTGGCAGGATGATTTTTTTTTTTGTTTGTGACAAATTTCGCAATTTTGTTATAGCAAGTATTTGGCTTGGATTTTAGACTGACGTGTATGTTATTAAAGAGCAGAGCACCATAGAGCAGAAATGGGAGCAGGAAGGAGGTGGCAAGTGACAGTTTTGAGGGGAAGGTGAGGAATGTTTTGTGGCAGTATAGCATGTCCAATTTTTGGTGAGCTTTTTTTATATTGTTATGAATATGCAAGTCAAAGGATAGGTGTTCATCTATAGTGACTCCTAATAGCTTGGCATGTGTGACAACCTCAATAGTAGTGTTATCCTGGGAGAGTATGGAGAAAGAGTCTTTAATTATAGTTGTGGTTTTCTTAGGGGTGAAGAGCATAAGTTTGTTATTTTAGGGTTTAGGGCAAGATGGTTGTTAGTCATCCATATTTCAGTGGAGGTGAGTGCTGACTGGGTAAGTTTTAGGAGTTCATGAGGAGAGTTGGCACTGCAGATGATTGTGGAGCCATCTGCATACTGAATTACTGCGCCTTGAGTGAGAGTAGTGTGAAATCATTGATGAAAATGCTGAATAACAAAGGCCCTAGGATGGATCCCTGGGAGAACACCAGTTGTAGTATTGGATTACAAATTGATTACAGATCATTCTAGATAGGATTATATACCAAGTAATAGTTTGCTACAGAGCATCATCTTATAGGTTCATAGGTTCATAGGTTGGTACTAGGCTATCAGCCCTAGGGCCTATACAAGCCTAGCCATAACAATTCCCTGGCTATTTCCTCCCACATTATTTACTTTCCTGGACCCCTGTCTAGCAGGGCGACTGACGTGATCCCTGGGGTGAATTTCCTTTCTCCCATCCAATCGTCAAGGTTCCTCTTGAAGAGGTCCAAAGAGGCACTCTGCTTGACATGTATGGGCAATCTATTCCAGAGTCTGGGGAGTCTCTGGGTCAGGAACCTATCCCTCCAGCATGTTTTGTTTATTGTGATGACAAGGTTTAGATCCCTGGAGCGTGTAGCTCTGAGGGATTGGGATTTCTTTAAGTGTAGCATGTCCAACAGCTTTGGGTTTGACATGGCCTTGTATGTTAAGCAGAAATCGCCTCTGAGTAGAAGATATGTGACAGAGTATAGCTGGAGTTTTTTAAGGCGGTCAGCGTAGGGCATCTGCTTTAGGCCTGTGATTCTTTTAGTGAGGTATTTCTGAGGCCTTTCCAGTTGTTGCAGATGTCTTGAGAGGGACATACCAAATGGGGCGTTGTATTCTATAATGGGTCTAATGAGGGATGAGTACAGTGGGACAATGACCTCCTTTTTTCTGGATGAAAAGCCCTTCGTGATGAGGTGTGCCACATAGAAGGATTTCCTGACTGTTGTGGTGATGTGGTTATCGAAGGTGAGACCACTGTCCACCTGTGTCCCTAAGTCTCTTATCACACTTTCTGTGTTTAGTGTACTGCCACCTATATGGTAATTCATGGATACATGTTTTTCCCAAAGGGATAACAATACATTTCTTGGCATTGAGCTTGAGCCCATGGCTCTGGCACCAAGCATCTGTTTCTGTAAGGCCCTTTTGTAGAGTATCCACATCATTTGGGGATTCAATAATGGCTCCCAGTTTGCAGTCATCTGCAAACTTTGTTAGCCAGAGTCCCTTAGTGTTGACCTGTACTTCAGAGAAGTAGATGCCAAACAAGAGCAGCCCCAGGACTGAACCCTGAGGTACTCCACTTGTCACTTGTCTGGAGCTGGATTTGGAGTCGGCTACTTTTACAGTGTGGGTTCTATCAGTAAGCCATTTAGCAACCCATTGGGTGACATAGGGATTAATACCCAACTTAGTAAGTTTATCTATGATTCCAGAGTGGGTGATGGTGTCAAAGGCCTTGGCAAGGTCTAGATAGGCTGTGTGGACCACCTTACCCTTGTCCATGGCTCTGGAGACTGATTCAAAGAAGTCAATTAGGTTCAGGAGACAAGATCGGCCCTTCACAAACCCAAACTGGGTGGGGTCCAGTGTTTGAAGGTTGCCAATGTCTTTGTTTATAAGTTCCATGATAATATGCTACATGGCCTTGCAGATAAGGCTTGTCAGACTGATGGGACGGTAGTTTCCGGGATCCAAGGTGGATCCCCCCTTGTGGATTGGGATAACTGTAGCTCTGCGCCACTCAGTGGGCATGAAACCTGAGGTGAGGCTATGATTAAACATGACACTTAGGTGAGGTGCCAGTTCATATTGTAGTTCATGTAGTACACAGCCTGGGATGTCATCTGGTCCCATGGATGCTGTATTCTTGGCTTTAGAGAGTGCGTTTTGTACCTGTGTGGCCGTTATTACTGGAATTTGGCAATCTTCCGGTATTGAGATGGGCCATTTAGGGGGTGAGAGGGGGTGAAGTTGGCACTGAATCGATCTGCCAGGATATTGGCAATATCCTTTGGATCAGTATATTTATTGCCATTCTGTTTTAGCTCAGAGCAGATCTGAACATTGCTATTTAGATTCTTGACATAGTTATAGAATGCTTTGTGGTTGTCTTTGGAATCTTTGGCAATTTTATTTTCATAACTAGCTTTGGAGGATTTTATGAGGCATCTCAGTTTCTTACTGAGGCTAGTAAGGGAGTTTTTTGCATCCTGGGATTTTCCTCTTTTCTGCAAAAGTTTCTTCCTTTTGTTGTAAAGTTTGTTTATGGCAGGGGACCACCAGATTGGCTTCCTTTTTTTGGATGAGAGCATTTTGGTTCTATATGGGATGGCACGATTCATGCATGAGTGGATGTGCTAGTACAGTGCCTTAGTGTAGGATTCAGCAGTTGAACTTTCAGTTCCCGTCTGCATGGGTGTCATGAAGTTTGTCACTTCTGACTTGAGTAGCATGAAGTTGGCTTTGGAGAAGTTTTTTATGGTGGTTTCTTTACTGGGGGTTGGGGGTGGGATGTGGATGTTAAGGGTGATTTGCTTATGGTCAGACCTGACTAACGAGGGGGTGACCATAGGTATGGAGCATTGATTTGCCATGTTGGTAATGACCAGGTCTAGGATATTGGAGCCCCTGGTGGGACTATGGATTAGTTGATCCAGGGCGTTGGAATTTATGAATTCCAAGAACCATTGCGCAAAGGTGTCGGGACATGAGTAGTTTTCCCAGTTAATGGCAGGGTAGTTAAAATCACCCAGTATTAGGGTGTTTGGTTCTATCTTAATATTTTCCAGTATGTTTAAAAAGGTGTAGTGAGAATCTTGGGGTATGGTGGGGGATCTGTAGCAAGCTACAATTTGGATTGCAGTCTTACCTAGTGTTAGTTGCACTTGGAGAATTTCAGACACATTGTGTTGGCCAACTAGCCTGGTGGTGTGAATATCCTTGGTGAATATTGACACTCCTCCACCTTTAGTGTTTCGGTCCTGGTTTGGTGGCCGAAAAGTGTGGTAAGAGTTGTAG
The DNA here is from genome assembly GCF_019279795.1 of Protopterus annectens. Classification (NCBI taxonomy): domain Eukaryota; kingdom Metazoa; phylum Chordata; order Ceratodontiformes; family Protopteridae; genus Protopterus; species Protopterus annectens. Next base: position 1,360,485,124 of record NC_056725.1, read on the forward strand.
CCTGGTATTGCAGGGGTGCTTTCTGGAGCCTTGAACCAGGTCTCAGTTACTGCACAGATATCGATGTTCTCCATTTTTAGGAGTGCCTCGAGAGAGTGCATTTTGAGGTTTAGACTTCTAGCATTGAGTAGCATTACCTTCAGATTTTGCATGCTTGTACCTGTTACGGTGGTGGTTTTGTCCTTTGAAGTTTGCCTAAAAAAGGCACTATAGGTATAGAATAGGTATTCTTTGTCCCTTTATAACCATGAAAGGTTCTTCACTGTTCTAAGTCATCTTCCAATTAGCAGAAAAGCTCCATTACTTTGAGTGACTTTAACTACTCTTCAATAAAGTGGGACACTTATACTGACAATGTAGGCTATGACCAAAAATTTCAAGACATAATAAAAAAAAATTCCCTTGTGCAGTTGGTAAACAAACATATTAGAGTATATAACATTCTTTTTTTAAACATGTTTATTAAAGTATCACTTAAGACATAGACACACATACTTCGGTAGAAAAGAAAGCAAGCCATGTTATAATTTTTCGATTACGTGCATTGCATATATGTTTTCTCTCTTTTTTTAAATAGACATTCACTCAAATGTCACATAAATTGCTTAATTTCCGCCTTTCCTTAAATGTCATTCCTCCTCCTGAACATTATTCTGCATGTTTTGTACCAGAAATTCCTATGTAATTTGCTCCTTCCCTTTTCTGAAGACCCCATCTCCAGTTCTTTTATCGCTTTTACAGTATTCAGTACTTTGGTTGCAGTTGGTATAGATTTTGATTTTGATTTGCTAGTAATTGCATTTTGGGCAGCCAATAGTATTAAACTTAGTAAGGCCATACTATGTCTAGGCAATTCAGATCCTGTGCCAGAAAAGACAAAGCATTCTTGACCTGATTCATACACAGACCACTGCCTCCTGCACTCATCCTCTGGTACCTCCTTTTCCAGTCAAGTATGACCACAAACTTGTGACCTTCTCTTTTAAACTCCAAAAAGCCCTATAATGAACCCATCTGAATTTAAAGATTATAAATGTGCCAATCTCAGAAAAAGATGCAGGAAACTCCAGAAGCAACAGCACCAACACACCACCATGATTTAAATTATTTTATTTAGCGCTTTTGTCTTGCTGCTAAACTGCTTAGGGACTAGCTTGATTATGATGTTGGGAAAGCTTACTCTGATCCTCCATTAGGGCAGCAAACCAGATATTTTGATGGGATTATTGAACAAGAAGAATGTACAGGATCTGTTAATACTGACAACAATGCTACTAATATGGATAACCCTTTAGATTCCCCTCCTCTGAGGAGAGCTGAACGATTAATGAATCAGAGGAATGGGGGACAAGGGAGTTGGAGGTTTGGTCAGGAAATCTACCAGGGACAGTAGAGAGGGAGAAGGAGAAGAAGGGGGAGACAGGGCCCCTATCAGAAGTGACATTTGAATTTGATTTTGATGACGTGGTTTCACAAAATGATGGATGGTCGATTGTCAAAAATATGGGGGGGGGGTTTAACATTTACAGTTCAAGTCAGGTAATGGTCAGTACTAAATGGGCTGATTTGTTTGCAAAGGGTTTAAATTTTATGCCAGCAAGGAAAGCCAATGTGGTTGATACTAATTTACAGTTGAAAATGTTTACCAGGAAATTAAATCTAACATTGTATTTTTGTCATAATAATAATATGATGGCACCTAATGCCCAGTTGCACAGACCTAGTACCTTTATTCCCCCCTCACATCCAATGGTCCAAATGCTTGAGAGGTTATGTGATAAAGAAATCAGGCATGTAATATTTCACAGTAACTCCCCCTGCATATCTAATTTGACTGAAGAAGAAACAATGTTATTTCAGCATATTTTGGACAACAATGAGATTAGAATTATGAAGCTGGACATGGGTGGGGGGGGGGGCTTGTAGTTATGGATATAAATGATTATAATAGTAGGATGTTTGATATGTTATAAGGTGAGACCTATGGTGAGGTTTCACATAATGAATTGAATATTGCCTATAGAAATATAGATATAACTATTGACTAACTTTTATTAAATGGGCAAATTAACCTTAATGAACATGAATTCTTGGAAACAACACATCCTAGGATCCCAACTATATCTGGGATCCCCAAGATCCACAAGTCCATTTCTAACCCACCCTTACATCCAATTGTTGACACAAAGGCTTCTAAGACCTTTTGTTTAGTAAAGTTTATAGATAACAAGGTGAAACATGTACTTGACCACAGACCTACTGTATTCAAAGACTCATGGGATTTTTTAGGCAAGCTTAAGCCTGAAATGTATGACAAAGAATTGGTAATGTTCATGATTGATATATTTGACCTATTCTCTGTCATACCCCATGAGCAGGGCCTTGAATGGTTCTATGATTATTTATGTGCTAACACTAACATGGACCATAATACCATTTTAACCATTCAAACATGTATGAAACATGTCCTTGAGAATAATTTCCTTAGTTTTGAGGGGCAACTATTCAAACAGAGACAGGAAGTAGCAATGGGGGCCTGTTGTGCCCCAGTGTTTGCTAACATTGTGTTATCACAATAGGAGGACCTGTTCATTTTGAATTCAACATTTAAAGACTCTTGGGCTTTGTATGGATGCTACCTAGATGATCTGGTCCTATTTTGGAAAGATGGGGAGGAAGGATTACAGAGGTTTTTTACCTATATAAATGAGACAACTACACTCCTAAGGTTCACTGTGACCAAGGACAATGATAAGCTCAACTATCTAGATGTAACTATCAAAAAGGATTATGAAAAGAAAATTTTCACCTCCTATTTATATAGGAAGCCTGCATATTCTAACTCACTTTTGAATTTTCCAAGTTGGCATCCTATACATCAAAAGATAGCCCTGGTTAAAGGACAGTATGTCAGGTTAGCATGAATGATTTCTGAGAAGGAGGACTTTTTAAAAGAATGTATAGTTTTGAAAGAGATGTTGGGTAAAAGAGGCTACCCTGACAATTTTGTGGAAAACATTGCTGATGAGGTGAGAAGGAAGAGAGAGGGTGGTATATTTCATTCCCTTTTATCTAGTAGCAATGGGTTAAGGGATGAATTGGAACTAAACAGACAAACCGGTTTTGGTAGAGCCCTTATTCTTCCTTGTAGTATTAACTTCTATGATATTAGGAACATAATACTGAAATTTTGGAGAGTTTTTAGTATGGACACTGAAGTTAATACAGTAGTGGGAGATAACCCAGTGCTTGTGTACAAAAAATAAATTTCATTGACGGGAATGTTGGAAAGAAAGGTAAGAAAATCAGTACAAGGAGGTAACTTTAAGTGTGGCAGATGTCCACAGTGCCCGTTTATGTTAGATAAAGACAAACTTGTAATTAGGAGTTTTGGAGTTTTGGTAGTATCACACCTTGCAAAAAATATTACTGTTATTTTAAAGGGGTGGTCTATGTAGCAATGTGTGACTCCTGTGATGGGTTCTATGTGGGAAAAATGACGGCACTAAGACAAAGGGTTTATCAGCATTTATACGACATTAATCATAGGAATGAGAACAATGTCTTGTTTGAACATATTAGTGCACATCCCACACATGCACTTAAGTTTTGTGCCATATATCATGTAGATCTGGGACCCCGGGGGGACATCAGATGATTTCCTAGAGTTTAAAGAACTTAAGTGGCAGATCAGAACAAATGCTTGTCAGCTGCCTGGGCTGAATGATAGACTTTCTTTAAGTTCTTTGCTTAAATTGAGGTCTGTATATTTTTTATGGTTTTTCATGATGTTTTCAAATTTATGCACATATATATTTTTATACATGATTATGTATTTACTAGAAGGGTTAGTTTTTAGACTTTGGTCTTTCAAGGTATTTGTAGTAGTACGTGAAATAAGTAATTATATTGTGTTTTATTCACAGTTCAATTTTAAATTTTGTGTGAGGGAAATGATGTAATTTCTATTAACCAATGAAAGGCTGGAGTTATGTACTTAAGATGAATGAATCAGAATGGATGTTACTCTGAAGAAGCATGTGACCAAGAAGAAAGTGGTAAATAAAATAATTTAAATCATGGTGGTGTGTTGGTGCTGTTGCTCCTGGAGTTCCCTCTTTTTCTTGGTTTGGTTCATGACTTTGCTGTGTTTTTACTAGAATGTGTCAATCTCAACGTAGTTTACGATGAAATATCAAAATTTACTTTTGACTGCATATCCCTTACCTTAATACATCAGCAAGAGTCACTAAGGAATTCTCTACCAATTTAAAAAAATGCATAGCACTTGCAGTCGCTACTAGAACCAAGTATAGAAAATTCAAGAATACATTAGATTAGAGGTCTAGTACCATAAATAAATTCTACAACAAAATACAGAAAGAAACTCTTTAAATTATTTAGCATAAACAAAACCCTTCCTCTCAAGGAAAATAAAAAGTATTACAAAAAAAATGAGAAATGTTTTCAGGTCCACTAAATGACCTTGGCTGGTATCTGAGGCCAAACATAACTATAAGCCCTTCTTTAGCTGTCTTAAAACTAAGAAACAATACCTTACATTGCTTTGAACTTATTTTAAATGACATTTCTGTCCCACTAGACATGGCCAACATCCTTACAAATAAATTCAGTACCAACTTCACCTTCAAGACTTCTGTTCAAAGCTCTGAAGTACCTGAATTCACTTACTCCCAATTATCTCAAAAGATTACTCAGTGGAAGTGCTAATCAAGACCAAACATCCTTCTTCTATGGGACCTGATAATATGCCAGGTTGCTTAATTAATAGTGTTAAGCATGACCTTGTAAACATACTCCCTTAACTGTGTTATCTGTCTGGCTACCGGTTTTCTCCCTGATGAGTGGTACATTGCAGTCATGGCCTTACAACTAACCAAGGTTATTATAGACCCATCAGTCCTACAAGCCTCCTCTGCAGAGCCATTAAAAGTATTATAACTAACCTCATAACCTACAACATCAGGAATTTTATTTGACCTTACACCCAGCAGTTTGGTTTTGTGAAAGATGGATCCTATCTACTAAATATGGTAAACTTCAAAAAGGTCACGTAGTCTGTAGATGGTGGCCTTGCTGTACACACTTTGTATCTTTACCTGGCTAACACCTTCATCACCATTCTCCATGTTGGCATCATATACAAGGGAAATTTATTAAAAAAATCAACTCATACCTGGTAAGATGGCTAGCAAACTGGTTGAAAGACATAATTCACACAGTGTAAGTTGGAGGAGCCTCATCAGAATATATGAAAATGACAAGCACTATCCCTCTGAGCTCAGTGCTAGGATCTTTCTTTTTTGACCTTTACTTCTTAAATCTCCAAGCAAAGAGCCAAGACCTCTAGATAACAAAGTTTGCAGACAGCTGCAAGCTGGGAGGTTAAGTCACTCTCTGACACCTAAACCTTCTATCATGAACTCTCCCTGGTAAACCCTGGGTATACTAAAAAGTGGCCTAGACTAAATGTTAAAATGTATGATATTGCCTGTTTTGGTAGACACCTCTTCCCTCATCATACTGTACAGGCAGCACACCATTACAAAATGAAAATGTCATATGTGGGCTGATAATTCCCTCTGTTTTGACCACCATATTTAGCACAGCTTTTTGCAAAAGGAATATTGTCAGTGTCTAAAGAGATAATTAGTCCCTTATCATGCCAACTACTGAATACAGTGCCCCCTTTGGGGTTCATCTTACTAAACATATCACACAGTAAGAAAGGCTCCTGGCCAAAAAGATCACAGTCTTAAAGTCCCTGAGCTAACAAAAGAGACATAAAGCTCTGTCCCTTTATTTAGTGTCTCACAGACTCTTGAGAGGAAGTCTGTCTGACTTACTCACCATAAGAGACCCGGTTGTCTTGGACCTCGTGTATATCTGCAAGTCCAATGGCTCCACCAATACTGGAATCAAAGACCTAAATCTTCACCAGCAGATTAATAAAATATGGTGGAGGGGCAGTTTATATCTCAGCATCCCCCAAACCTCTGGAATAAACTCCCTTTCATGTTAAGCAGTGCAGCTCATTTATCATCCTTCAAACATAACCAAAACAACTGGATGTATATTCACAGATTAATTCCAGAACTGACTGGTAATGGCCCTTGTGGAAAAAGAAAGTGCAGCATGAGGGAGGTTACTGACAAGGTGTAAATGGTCTTAAGACTAAATGGCCATGGAATTTCAATGGATCTATCAACTGTTCCTCAGTATGCTTCCTTTAAAACAAAAGAACTTACATTTTTTATTTGGATTCAGTGAGCCAAAGACAAGTGAAGATAAAAGGTGATATGTTGTTTGGCCCCCCAGTGAGCCCTTTTGTGTTCCTCACAATGAGCTAATCAGATCTTGTTTCTTCCTTCCTTAACTCTGGCTTAGATGAAAGACCACATTTAGAGCTGATCTGTTTCAAAAACTGTAGCACTCAGTCTACCCATACTTTCTCTTCCATCTCACTGCACTTTGTTTTTGGGTTACTCAGCCCAAGGGTAGACTGTAGTGAATATTCATTAAAGTTACCACTGCTGCAAATCCCATTGTTTCAATCAGATAGTCTATTCCTCTGTCTGATGAGCTAAAAACAACCCAAGTAAAAAGTCAGCATTTCCATCAGCTGTCATGAGCTTTGTGAATGCTCCATTCCTTGCTTTTGTGCTTTGCTAATAAATATAAGCTGTCTAGATCTCTTGTAAGAACTATCCTATCACTGATGAGTCCTTCTCTTTCAGTGACTAAGCAGTTTATTTACTGTTGCATGGACAAAGTTTAGAACAGGAAAGATATGTCAAACTGTCTTGTCTTAATCTGTTTGGCCATTTTAATCTCTAGGACCACTGGCATTTCTACTCAGGCTTCCCTGATTGTGACAAATGTGATATGACCCAGCAGTAGGAAAATCTTGTTACCTTCCATTCATCTGATGTCAGCATATTTCTTCTGTGGTTCTGATAGGCAATACCAAATAGATCAGTCCTTATTTTAAGTTACTGGCATCTTGAAAGATTCTGCTATACAGCTATAGTAAAGTGCAGCATTATGTATGTATGTATGTACGTACGTATGTATGTATGTATTGCCCCACCACCACAAGACCTTGCCTGATTGCTTCCCTTCCTTCACCCAGTTGGCCCGTTTGTTCCAGCAGACCAGGAGATGGACATTCCTGGACTAGGTAAGAGCTCTGTGACCTACAAAACTATTCAGATTAGTGGGCAGACTGTGTAGTCTAGCATGTCTTATCACTAATAAACATTTCCTATATCTGACTGTGAAAGAGCTGCTCAGTTTTCTAAATAATGTGGACTGTTTCACGTGGGATTTAGACAAATGTTTACTGAAGTGGTGTTTGGATGCGCTGGAGTATGTCAGTCTAAAGAACTGATATAGCAGACTTCAAGTTAATATCCCACTGTTTCTGGGCTAAAGCCTAAATCAATCAAGCTAGCTTGTGTCTTGCTTGACTGTTATTTGTCCATTTATTTTCAGGATTGTCCAATCCTCTTTGCATACTGGTATTTTTCCATCTGTTTAAAAGGTTGCCTTATCTGCACCAGTCCTGAAGAAGTCCACTCTGGTTTGGGGTATTCAGGATAATTATCACATATTTCTATTGTTCCCTTCTTTATAAGTTTATTTGGAAAATGGTGAGCAGGTAGACTGAATATTTTTTTTTTGATCTCATGGAAACATTAGTCTGTACTCTTTTGAGTGATCAATGATCTGCTTGCAGCAAAAAATAAACAGTTATATTCCATTCTGCTCCTGCTTCATTTGACAATGCTCAATCGTCAGATCATATTGGAGTGTTTGAGGACCTTTAACAGTCTTTGATTGGCTTTCCTGTTAGATATCTGGGCACGGCCAGAGGGTGGTCATTGATGTTAATACATTTTCTGCCCAGCATCTGAGTTGTGGGACTCTTCATGGCTCAGTAGTTGGTCCACTTCAGTTTATCATATGCATGCTGCTGCTTTGCGATGTTATTTGAAGGCAAGGATTACACTGTCATTGCTTTGCAGGTGATCTTCCTATTTAACATACCTCTAGTATATGGCTGACTTTGGAACTTTTGAAGATTATGCAAATATTATTTTTTTATGGATGACCCAAAACCAGCTTATATGCAGCCTATCCAAAAATAATTAAAGATGTGTCTAGTCACATGCAGGCCATTTCTCAAACCTTATTTTATGGTCAGTCATAGGTTAGAATTCATGTCAAAGATGCATAAGCTATGGGTGATCTTGATTGTATGAGATTTTGACACCAAGTATCAGCTATTATCAAGACTTGTTAACTTATAAGAAATATTACCAGAATTAAGCACCTTTTCCCACCATAAGATTTCATGTTCTGGTACAGACCCTGGTTGTCCCTCAAATGGATTACTGTAATGCTCTGTATCTAGAGCTTTCCAGCACTGTGCTTTACATGTTGTGGAAGATGAATAATTCTGCAGCTAAGTTACTATTTGGAGTTTCCAAATATTCACACATCAGTGATACCCTAACATCTCTGTACAAGCTGCCTGTCTATCAGACAAAGAAACACATTTATAGCTCTTGGGATGGTGTTCAAAGCTCTATATAATCAGTTTCTCTCCTGTCTTAAGGAGTGATTTATGTTCTACTGGCCATCTCAGCATTTCAGCTCAGCTGCTTTGGGGGTGTTAGCAGTCCCCAGCCTGAGGCTTGACTCACCTGAGCTTCATCACCTTTTTTTTTTGGGGGGGGGGGCTTGACCTGTAAGATTTACTGCCTTCCCTGGTAGCTTTTGGAGTGTATCACTGAGAAGACTTTTATAATGTACTTCCAAGATGCTTCTCTTTCATATGTCATACTGAGGCACAGAGTTGTTAAGTATGGTGGGGGTTAAAGCGGGAAGTTGCCCCAGGTGCAAGTCATTGGGTGGCTGTGATTGGCAGGTGCCAGTGGGGTGCAAGTATTAGACCAGCAGTCATTTATGAAGCTGCAAAGATTTTGTGTCTTCATAAATGAATGCTGATAGTGCATTTACATTTGCAATTGAGGATTACAAGGTGTTTTTGTTTCTCTACTTTAGACTGATGGCAGCCAGTCTGGTGAACTGTCCAAGGTACCAGATGACCTAGCTGCTGATATTCTGGGACCCCTAGAAAAGTAATTTTTTTCATCTGTCCAGACTGTTAAGTCTACCTGGTTGTCATTGTTTTTGTTTGTTTTCATTATTTAGAATCTAGCATTGTCATAACTGTTTTATTATTGTATTTTTGTAATGTTCCTAAATAAATACATTTATTGTTTGACTGATTGTGTCCGTCACTTCTTTCATTGTCTATTAGGCTTTTTAAGCATTATTAGTGCTATAGTTTTCCAGCTGTTGTTGTTAGTGCCTAATTACATCTGTCATGTTTCTGTGTGTTAAATGTATACATTTCATGACAATTTGACAAAGATAACCTTTGTTGCAGAATTCTGAGTTGTATGATCCTACCACATTTTATATTTATTGCTGAAAGTGATTCATTTGAAGTAAGTTCTGTAAGTGCTTAGCCTGCCTGTTTTTTAAACATAATTTTTAAATCAACACATTTTAATTTGTAAAACAGGCACACAAACATTAATAGAAAAGAAAACAAACTGCAATGGCTTCCGTTGTTATTGTCCTGTAGTATACGTGTTTTCTTTTTGACAATTTTTCATTCATTCCAACATTATGTTAAGTTGCTCAGTTCTTTCCCTCAGTTAAACCTTATTCTTGCTCTTAAACATTGTTCTGCATGCATCGTTCCCACAAATTCAATTTATTTCTATGAAATTTTATTCTTCCACTTCCTAAAGATCCATCCTACAGTTCTTTTATCTCCTTTACAATATCCAGAACGTGTTTGTGTGGGAATAGCTTTCCATTTTCCAGTAATTGTTTTTTTTCAGCCAACAGTTTGATTAAATTTAGTAAGGCCTTACTATCTCTAGGCAAATCAGATTACATATTTAAGGGTCATGTCCTTAATTACAGCCATCTGTTCCCCCACCATTTCTGCCAAAGTACCCTGAAGGGAATTTTTTAAATCTGTCAACTCATTACATTCCCCATAACATATTCCTACTTACCTCTCTTTCCCATCAGATTTCAGCATTTGCTAACTGCCCGAGGAACAATTTTATATCTACCTGGGTTGTAAAATACCTATGCAATCACTTCCATGCAAAAATCCTGGACTTCGTTCCATACTTGGGAGCCTTATGAAATTATTTCCATTGTTCATTTGTAAATTGCCTTTCATCTTCTTTTCCCAGTCTTTTCTAACTTCCTATGATTGATTCTTATAGTTGACATACATTTTATAATGCCTTAGTAATGATCCCATTTTCAATAGCAGCTCCTATTCTAGAGTCAACTAAAACTCTGTCAAAGCTAGATTCTACCTTTCTGTTTGCCTATACTCTGAGATCAGTCTCCAATAGGGAAGGTAGTCTCTAACCAAGTAAAAACTTCGGCTTAGCCTTAGGTCACTCTGTTACCTTTCTCTCCTGAGTTATTTTGTTCCAGTACACTGGCTCCTTTACTAATTTCATTCAGTAAATTCCATCCCTTCTTGTTTGTTTTCTGAACCCCGACTTGCAGACATACCCATTGGTAAAATCTCTGTTCTACATTCCCTCTTTGGTTTAGTTTTTATTCTGAATGGTTGTTGCTATTTTGCTTAAGGACTTGAATCCACAGTATATGTTCTGCTTTAAAGTACCCCTTCAAATAAGGAAATCTTAAACCACCTTGTTCTAGTTTATTCCATTTAAACCCTGTCTTCTCCCCCTTCCAAATAAATTAATTGAACTCTTTATTACCATCCACGTCTTCTTTCATTCACAAATATATGTCTAACCTGCATATAAAAACATCTTCAATGCTAGTGCTTTGCTATCCATATAGGTTCATAGGTAAGTACTAGGCTAGGTGCCCTAGAGGGCCATTTTAAATCTAGCCACTTTCCCTTTTCATGCTCAAAATAATCTATCCCAGTTGGTTATAAATTGGCCTTACCCATCTCATAGTTGATATTATCCTAATGAAAATAACTGGGATCATACCATAGATAATTTGAGGGGACCCATGCATGGGATAAGGCATTTAGGAGCTGCCTCTGTCCATTAGTAGTACAGGGGACAGACATGGGGTAAATTTTAGTTCCCCCATCCATAGATCTAAGTTACAGTTGAAAATGGACAGGGATGAACTTTGTTTTATGTGGATGTGAAGTCTGTTCCACAGCAACGGTATCCTCTGTAATATATATGTGTGTGTGTGTGTGTGTGTGTGTGTGTGTGTGTGTGTGTGTGTGTGTGTGTGTGTGTGTGTGTGTGTGTGTGTGTGTGTGTGTGTGTGTGTGTGTGTGTGTGTGTGTGTGTGTGTGTGTGTGTGTGTGTGTGTGTGTGCCTCCAAACCATTCTGTTGATTTGCAGAAGAGGTTTATATCCCTAGACTGAGTATTTCTGATGCCATCTGACCTGCCAATGCGCAGTAAATCCATCAGTATTTGATCAGAGGATTCCCTGTATGCCAGATATAGATTGTCTCTTAGCAGTCCATAGAATACTGAGTATAGTGACAGGATATCAAGAGATTCAAATCTCTAAATTGTATTATTATATGTTACTTAGTTTCTTCCCACATATCTTTACATGCCATAGCAGAATTCTTTTTAATCCACATACCTAAAGACCTCTTCAGATATATGGGTATTGCTGAACCAATTCAAGCATGGATATAATGTTTACTGATATAGCCTTTGTTTTATTTTGTTTCCTGAATAGAACTGAAGTTTCATCTCAAAATATTAGACAACACTAAAATGTCCTTTTGTTGAATACCATATCATATCTAAAGCCCTTAATATAAATCAAATAACAGCGGGGCAGAAGGATTTCCCTGCCTGGTTCCTCTGTTCAAACATAGCTTGTCAGAGAGAAAATCCCCACCTTAATTTTTTTCTCTAATCCTTTACACATCCTTCTTATTAACCCTATTTTTCTGTCTAGGAAATGCAAGTGCTACCATTGCTTGTCTCATAAAATCCCAACTGACTTTACTAAATGCTTTCTCTGCTTCATGACCTGCCAATAATAGCAGCATTTTCTTATATTGCACTTCCTACTGGATCCTTGTTATATTAATGTTGTCAAATGCTTGTTGCCCCTGCACAAAACCACTTTGGTCCATATCTATCAATGTTTGGTAGCACCTTTACCACTCACATAATTAGTATAAAAGTAAACACTTTATAGCCACAGATTAACACTAAAATGGATCTATATGAAGTGAGATCTGAAGGTTTTTCCCCTCACTGGGTAACAGCCAACACAGCTTTCTTCCAAGATCCTGATACTCCCCCAAACCTTTTAAATGTTATTACACAAGTCCTTCCAGATCCTTATACATTTCTTCCACATAAGATCCAAATTTCCACAGGAATTCCATCTGTTCCTGGAGAATTCCCTGTTGAATAATTATGCTTTACCATGTGTATGTTATCTCTTCATATCTAAAGGTATTAACTGTTTAAATTTATCTTTCTGTAGCCTTAACATAATATAGTCTAACATAAACATTTCCATTTGAGACTTTTCTTGGTTCCGTTTTTCTAAGTTTTAAACAAACATTCATAAACTTTCAAAAATATATACCCATACAATGTTATTTTCGTGCCATCCACTCCCTAAGTTTGGCTACAACTTTTCTACTTTCTGTTGTCTATTTCATTTTGCAAAACATTTTTGCACTCTACTATTGTTATCAAAAATAGTTGCTCACCAGTAGTCTTTCTAAAGTCACAAATATTATCCAAATACTGCATTGTTTTCACTTTAGCACTCGGTAGTTGCTCCTCTTAATTTTCTGTGAGATTCACCTGCTGCAATACATTATACTTTGTCAGCTCCTCTAAATAATTCTTATTACTTCTTTCCATCTCTCTCTCTCTGACTTATTTTTATCATGTTTACTGCTCATTCATTAAATTCTTCTCTTTATCAGATGAGGTATTAAAAAAGCTACAATAAAGATGCAAGGTAATGATGTAAAAAAGAGACACTATCACTTCACTATTTATCTGTTACAGTTATTGGATGGGTCTCAAAGCTTTCAATTAAATACAGATGCTCCTGTTAAGTATACTTTATATCAAATATATCCTTGCTATTGTATCTTGGGGAATAATATGTAAACTCTGGCAGAGTTCTTGCTTTTAAATTCACATATTCTATACCAAATGTTTTCATAGACTTCTTCAGAAAATTGCCATTTTTTGTTATACTTTCCCTTCTTAGTCCCCTTGATACACGAGTGTCATGAATTATGTGCATGCCTGTCTGATTTGGGGTAATTGCAATGGAGAACAGATGAGCAAGAGTGTTGTATCACTTATCAGCATACCCCACTAGCGTCCCTAATTTTGGCTTATACTTTTTTTTTCCCCATAATAAATCTTTATTGTTATATTATTTTCAAACACAAATAAGAACAAAAATAACATATATTCACAAATCAAGCATGAACTAATATCACTAATAACCACACTCCATATACAATATTTACAAGAATGCTTCCATGTAATACAGTTAAATATAAAAAAGCATAAGAATAAATGCAAGTAATAGACAGTTGATTACTAAATTCTTTCCACACACATAAATAATTATTAGTCTTTCCAAGTTGAAAATACTATGCTGGTATAATATTTAATATTAAAAATCTGTTCCCAAATTTTTGGATTATTAACATTTTTATTTTGTGGGTTTAATAGTAATTTATGAGCCAATATATGTTTTGTCGCTAGAACTCTAAAGTTCTGCCATGAAGTTTTAGATGGGTCTAACCAATTTGAAGCTATATAAAGCTTCATTAATAGAAAAATATTAATATATATAATAATTTGTGATTTAGGGATCTCTCTCGGGGGAATATGCAGAATCATAAATTTCCATGATAACGTTGTACTCTGGTAACCCACCTTTTGAAGTTGGATCTTAAGGGGATTCCAAAGTTTGAAAATACATTTACAACTCCAGAACATATGAAGAAGATCAGCTGGTTGATTCTTACAGTATGGACAAGTTGGTGAATTTTTGGGATTAAATTTATGCAGGGTAAGACGTGTATAATATGCATTGTTCCAAATCATCAACTGGGTATATATTAATTTTTGAAGAGAAGTAGATTTGATGGTCAAGTCAATTGCTTTTAACATATTAATTCTATCTGTCAGTAAGATTTTCTCTTCCCAGTAGTTTGATAACAAAATTTTATCATGAAATTGAAATTCTTTAATTAATTGATTTGCTGTTGTGATATATTTAAGATCCTGTTGGAGAGCTTGCCACAACAAAGAGCATCTATTAATAGCCTCTTCTTCCAGTTTAAAACTTTTAAAATAGCTTATAGTGAGTTCTCTAATTTGTCTCAGAATAACCAGATAATTTTTAGGTAAGTTAAGTTCTTGTCTTATTTGGTTGGCCGAACTGTCAAGATGTTTATATATATATCAATCAAAGTTAGATTAACTATCAATGGAAACTTGTTGAGATCAATTAGTTGATTATTCAATTTTAAATTAGGATTCTTATGAAAGGGTTGAAAAACCATCATATGTTGAACCAAATCTAATAAATGAAATAAATTATGTAAAGAGAGTATGTTCGTTTTGATGTGTTCAATAATCCTATAGAATTTCAATGTATCCTTGCCTAAAAAAAGTATTGCTTTAGGATTGATATTTAACTTTAGAATATATTTATAATTCAGAACTACCCAAGGTGTTGTCCACTTACTATTATTTATATCATAATTGGCAATTCTTAAAATTCTATTAGAATTTACAATTAAATAATACATTTCAAAATTAGGTAATTCCAGTCCTCCTCTATTTTTTGGGGTCATTAATTTATCATAAGATATCCTGGTTTTCTTTGGTTCCCAAATGAATTTTGCCAATTCTTTATGAATCTGTTTAAAAAACGACTTCGAAAGTAATAAATTAGCTGACCTAAAAATATACAGTAATCGTGGTAATATGTTCATTTTGATAATTGAAACTTTTGCTAATATTGGCAGTCGTAAATTTTTCCATCTCCCAAAATCAAAAATTATTTGTTCCCAGATTGCTTTAATATTATTATTATAAAAGTCTTTATTATCAGTAGAGAACTCAATACCTAGATATTTAATATTTTCTTTAAATGATACCTGTCCCACTAAGGGCAATAACGAAAAGGGTTTAGGTGTCTTTAAAGGGAAGATATTGTTTTTTTTTCAAGTTAATTTTATAATTAGACACTTTTGAGAACTCATTAACAGCCTTCAGTAATTTTTCAGTATCTGATAATGGAGATGCACAATAAATGCTAAGATCGTCAGCAAAAGCTGCCATTAATATTTTAGTTCCATAAATTATTGGGACATTATGATAAACATTTTGTTTAATATATAAAAACAATGGTTCAAGATAGATATTAAATAATAAAGGGGACAAAGGGCAACCCTGGCGTGTTCCAGTCTTAATCTGTATTCTTTTAGAGAAGTTTTTATTAATATACAATGTAGTATAGGGATTACTATATAATATTTGTAACATTTGGACAAACTCATGTGATATATTAAAATACCGTAAAAGATCAAACAAGAAATTTGTATCAACCCTATCAAAGGCTTTCTGGGCATCAATTATAAGGGCATAAATATTTAAATTATTTTGCTTCATAGGTTCATAGGTTCATAGGTTCATACTAGGCTATCTGCCCTGGGGCAATTATAAGCCTAGCCCGATTCTGTATGGCTTACGCCACCCCTTGATTTGAGTATTCTGTGCCCTTTTTAAGGTTTAGTTTACTGTGCCTCTGTCTAATAGTGACACGGGAGTAATCCCTGGGACAAACTTATGATCCCCCATCCACTTACCGAGATTCTTCTTGAAGAGATTCAGTGAGGTGCTCTGCCTCACATGAACTGGAATTCTATTCCAGAGCGAAGGGAGCCTCTGGGTTATGAACCTGTCCCTCCAGCAAGTTCTATTTATTTCTGTGCTGAGGTTCAAGTCCCTCGAGCGTGTGGCTCTAAGGGATTTAGATTTACTGAGGTGGAGCATGTCCATTAATTCTGGATTTGACATAGCTTTGTATGTCAGGCATAGATCGCCTCGAAGTAGGTGGTATGCAACTGAGTAGAGCTGGAGTTTTTTTAACCGAGCAGCATATGGCATCTGTTTGAGACCCTTGATCCTCTTGGTGAGATACTTTTGGGGTCTTTCTAATTGCTGCAGGTGTCAGGTAAGGTACATCCCAAAAGGGGCATTGTATTCTATGATGGGCCTGATGAGGGATGAATAAAGGGGCAATATTACCTCTCTTGATCTAGATGTGAAACCCTTTGTGATGAGGTGGGCTATGTAGAAGGTCTTTCTAACCACTTTGGCAATGTCATCATAAGTCTACTCCATGAGTATCAGTAAATATGCACAATCTCTGCAGAAGTAAAATACATCTAAATAATTCCACATTAAAGAGATTTGTAACTAATGAAGAGGTTGTTGCTAGCAAACAACTTTATATTTCATTATTTTATCTACAAATAAAGTGCCTTTTCAACTTGCCCTTGAGGAATAAATTGCCTATGCTATGTTACATTAAAAAGAAAAAAGTTAAGCTAGTAATATTGCAATAGGGAAAGGAGCAGCATCGTTTTCACTGCTGTGCTGACTTCTCATAGCAACAGTACATACAATCATTTGAAGACTCAAACTAGTGAGAACTGATACTTCTGTATTACAGGAATCAGTGTGATAAGAATTCCCTAAAAATCCCAGATCATATTAGAAGTATGCAGTCAGCAGAACAATACATTAACAGTCTGCTAGAAGGAAACAGAATGAAAAACAATTTAAGCAAAAACATTCCAAGAGCGATATAATCAAGCATATGTGGAGCAATTAACTTTGCACGTTTCCCTTAAATTCAATACCATATAGCCACTGTGAATACCACATCACTTCAATTTAATTTTATTTATTTAACATTTGTTTACCGCTAAAGTCCAACTTGGAAAAAAATTCAACAAATCAATTTTTCAGCAGATGCCCAGGGAGAAATGTCTTCGTTATGTAGGAAGAAATTGGAGGAAACCCATACAAATGCAGGGAGGAATGGACAAGGCAGTGGCACTGGCAACCTAACCCAAATCAAACCAGAGAACCTTACTGTTAGGCTGCACCACTGAATGCACCATGGTGCCAAACTGCAATTTGTTTTCCCTTGAGTGGATCAGCGTATGCCTATAAGATGACCTAACAAAACAAAGTAAGAAAACACTATGGACTGCTCATTCGTAAAATACTGCGATGCAGAAATTACAGCACTCACTGACAGAATGGAAGACACCATTACCAATGTGCTACTAACTAAACGCATATGTGATGGATTAAATACACTTTTTGCTTTCAAACTCAGAGCAATACAAGGGAATATGACTGCGAGCTGCACCTGCTGCAAACATAACTTAGTCTTACTCTTAGTGCCTTAGTGGGCAAAGCATAGAGGAAGTTATTTAACGTCTGCTTACAACACAACACACATACATTACTAGTAGCGAGCTGTTCAGATGCTGCCTGCTAGTTCATTGTACCGTTCGTAAGTTGTGGTCATAAATGCAGCCCCGGTTTCTCCTGGGTCAGTACAAATGCTTGTCTTAGATACGCATGAAGCTTTATTTTAATTCAGTTAAGAAATTAATGGAACAAAAAGTTTTACATCACCATATATTTTCTGCATAAGAATAAGTACGCTCTAATACCTGTAATCTTCAGTGAATTCCCAGAAAATCTAACAATTTAAGTGAGATAGGGCTAAACAAGGATGCAGCACAATCGAGGACATTATAAAGTTGAAGTGAAGATTTAGACACGGAGATGCCCCTTCGACCCCTACAAAGGGTCATAATAAGGAAGACAACCTTCGTACATTCTACAAATGAAATAATGCGTGCTAAGCTAAAGTTAAATATCCGCAACTGCTGGCTGCTGC
Organism: Protopterus annectens; assembly: GCF_019279795.1. NCBI lineage: Eukaryota > Metazoa > Chordata > Ceratodontiformes > Protopteridae > Protopterus > Protopterus annectens. Next base: position 1,360,503,201 of record NC_056725.1, read on the forward strand.
TGCCTACAGCTTACATATGTTAATAATACACACATTACACACTACATGAGTCGGTGCAGAGTTAATAAACCACTCGTCCACTCCACTCACTCTCTGATCAGCTGGGTCAGTCCGTTAAAAAATTTTGTTGGTTCCTTACCTCACTGACTGGAGCCCATTAAATTCTGTGGGTAGTTGGTAGGTGCTGGGTGAACTGAAATTAAAAATTTTGCACAAACATCATCTATTGCTGTACGAACGAAACAGCTATAAATAAATGCTTCCAAGTTCCAGCACTGAAAAGAAGACTTCTAAACAAAATAACTGCTCCCACCACTTGCAGCATTTGAACAGCCCAGCTGGAAGTGTATGCAGAGCTATTCCGATAGGTTGGTAGTGCTGACGGCGCTGACGTCATCGCGCATATGATGACGTCAGCCAAAACAGCGCGAAAATTTAAAAATAATTGGAAAAATCGGAAATGATGGGGTGTCATTCGGGAATCGTGGCACCCCATCATTTGGACCCCAAAATTCAGTAAAATACGGAGAATTCGGGACGGTTGGGAGGTCTGCAAATTGCAGCACATCTTGTGATCACTGCACATCCTTGATTTACTTGTTACCATTGTGTTCAGCCTTTTGGCTAAGATCACGTGTAGCATCTCTTCTTATCATCTTAATAAGTTGTTAGGTTCTTGTTTTGTATTGTATTCTCACTATTCCCTTATTCTTTTACAACTAAGCTTGAGTATTCCTGGTTCATGTAAAAAGTGGCAATAAATGTTGGGTAGTTTTGCTGCATGTGTGCAGGACCGTTTACTCATGTGCTGGAAGTGTTAAGTGTTTTACAACATGTGTGCAGTTGTGTTTAACCATATGCTGAAACTGAGCTGAAAGAAATGATAACAAGCTGATCTTTGTTGTTCAACACATTTATTTTGTTGATTACCTCACAGTAAGACGATGTCCGGTTCGATTCTCAGCTAGAGTGTCTTCTGCGTGGAGACATGCGTGAATGGGGGTACCTTCGTTGAAGGTTGTGCATCAGGGCTGGTAACTCGGCACGTAAAAATCAACTACCAATCATTAGCGGACCGGAGTTCTGCTGTGGCGACCCCTAACCGGGAAAACCCGAAAGACACAACAACAACAACCACGTCTCTCAATTGCTATGATTTTGGCATAGTGCTATGATTTTGGTCCTTGTATTTAGCCTCTCTCCTAAATTTACAATGTTCCTCATAAAGTCAGACCTGTTTATGACCTCATACTATAAACTAAGTCACTAAGTCTTTAAAAAGATCTACTAACACTTAACTATATAGGTTCTGGTATATAAAGGGTTTATATTGTGAAAAATAAGAAGACATGCCTCTTTCTGACCCTCTGCTATGATTTTTAAAGACCAGTGTTAATGCCCAGAGGTGAAGTATGTTCATTACATCAAAATACTGATGTCATCATCCATTCCTTGGCCCATTTACATTAAATTTGTGACTGAAAGGGTTTGCAGTGCTTATCAGCAAATCTACCTCTCCATAGTATTGTGTGCAATTCCCCAGGCCATAAACCGAGCGACAGATGCATTCTCTGTAAACTCCTGCATATGTTGATTTAGTCTACTATGCATTTTAGGCATTTGAAATACTTGCTATTAATAGTATTGCAGTACCTTTTTTAGCATTGATCTTTAAATAATTTCATCATATTTTAACAGGTGGATAATGTGTTAATACTACTGATTTCCTCCATTGTGCTTTTTCCTCAAATATTGTTTTCACTTTTTAAGTTTTAGAGCCCTCATACTTTGCTTTCTATTTTGTTTCTTTAAATTCTTGGGGGAGGGGTTGTAATTCACTGTATACAGAAATGTGTTTTAGTGACTCACTCTAATGTTAATACCTATGGCTATTTCATAGGTTCATACTAGGCTATCTGCCTTAGGGCATTTATAAGCCTAGCCAGAGTGTGTTTGGCTTTCGCCACCCATTTTAAAATAATTTTGCTATGCCCTTTTTCGAGGTTAGTATACTGTGCCTCTGTCTAACAGTGACACAGAAGTGATACCCGGGGTAAACCTATGATCTCCCATCCACTCATCAAGATTCCTCTTGAAGAGAGTCAATGAGGGACTCTGCCTAACCTGGACTGGGATTTTATTCCAGAGTGAAGGGAGCCTCTAGGTTATGAATTTGTCCCTCCAGCATGCCCTATTTATTTCAGTGCTGAGGTTCAAGTCTCTTGAGCGCGTAGCTCGATGGGATTTGGATTTTCTGAGGTGCAGCATGTCCATTAATTCCAGGTTGGACATGGCTTTATACGTCAGGCACAGATCGCCTCTGAGCAGGCGGTATGCCACTGAGTAGAGCTGGAGTTTCTTTAACCGGGCAGCATATGGCATCTGTTTGAGCCCTTTGATCCTCTTGTTGCGGTACTTTTGGGGTCTTTCCAGTTGCTGCAGGTGTCTGGTAAGGTACATCCCAAAAGGGGCATTGTACTCAATTATGGGCCTGATGAGGGATGAGTAAAGAGGCACAATGACCTCCTCTGATCTAGATGTGAATCCCTTCATGATTAGGTGGGCTATATAAAATGTTTTTCTAACCACTTTGGCCACGTGGTTGTCAAATGAGAGATTGCTATCAACTTGGGTCCCCAGGTCCCTAATTACTTCTTCTGTACTTAACAGATTACCACCTATGTGGTAATTTGTGGGCACTTTGTTTTTGCCAAAGGGAATGACTATAGACCTTTTGGTGTTTAGCCTGAGGCCATGGCTCTGGCACCAGTTGTCTGTTTCTATGAGGCCCTTTTGGAGGATGCTTGTGTCAGCTGGAGTGTCAATTATGGTGCCCAGTTTGCAGTCATCTGTAAACTTGGTCAGCCACAGTCCTTCCGTGTTGGCCTGTACCTCCGAGAAATATATACCGAACAAGGGAGGTCCCAGGACTGAGCCTTGTGGGATGCCACTTGTAACTGGTTTGGAGTCTGACATGGCTCCAGCAATTCTAACCATGTGGGTTCTGTCCTTGAGCCAGTTTGCAACCCATCTAGTGACATAGGGGTTTATATTTAAGCTGGTGAGCTTATCTATAATGCCCGAGTGGGGTATTGTATCGGAGGCTTTTGCGAGGTCTAGGTAGGCTGTGTGGACCACCTTCCCCTCATCAATGGCCTTAGTGACTGTTTCAAAGAAATCAACCAGGTTTAAGAGGCAGGATCTGCCCTTAACAAAGCCAAACTGGGTAGGATCCAGTGTCTGTAGGTCCCCAATATCTTTATTTATGATGTCCATGATGATCCTTTCCATAGCTTTGCAGACCAAGCTAGTCAGGCTTATGGGGCGATAGTATCCAGGATCCGTTGAGGCACCACCTTTGTGGAGAGGGACCACTGTTGCTGTACGCCACTCTTTGGGTACATATCCTGTAGTAAGGCTGAGATTGAACAGTAGTTTTATGTTTGGGTTTAGCTCTTCTTGGAGTTCATGTAGGATGCAGCCCGGGACACCGTGTGGTCCCATTGATGCTGTGTTTTCTGCTTTGGATAGGGCAGCTCTTACCTGAGCATCTGAGATGTCAGGGGGGCAGTACTCTGCTGGGATAGATATTTGCCCTTTTGGTGGGGAGAGGGGGAGAAGTTTGCGCTGAACCTGTCAGCTATGTTGGCAATGTCTGTGGGTTTGATGTATTTTTTGTCATTTTGGACTAATTCTGAGCATATCTGGGAATTCCCACCCAGGTTCCTAACATAACTAAAGAAAGCCTTGTGATTATCCTTAGTGTCCTGTGCAATTTTTCTCTCAAAGCTGGCCTTAGACGATTTTATGAGTGCCCGTAGTTTTTTGCTAATACTGATCAGAGATGCCTTCCCTTTTTGGGATTTTGCTCTATCATGTAGTAGTTTCCTCCTTCTATTGTATAGTTTGTTTATGGCTTGGGTCCACCAGACAGGACGTCTGCCTTTGGAAGATTGGGACTTGGTTTTATTTGGGATTGCATGATCCATGCATTCCTGAAGGTGTTCGTAGAATGTGTTTATAAAGGATTCTGCGGTCTGGGCCATATTTTCCACAGGCCCGGGGGCTTTGAAGGATTCCACCTTGGTTTTGAGGAGTGTGAAATTTGCATTAGAGAAGTTTTTCACTGTGGTTTTCAGGGCAGGGGGAGGAGTCGGGATGTGAATATCCAGTGAGATTAGTTTATGGTCTGATCTTACCAATGAGGGATACACTTCTGGTCTGGAGCATAGAGTCCCCATGTTGGTGATGATGAGGTCCAGTATGTTTTCCCCTCTTGTGGGAGTGGTAACAAGTTGTTCCATAGCATTTGAGTTTATAAATTCTAGGAACCTTTGGGCTAGGGTGTTGGAGCTAGAGTAATGCTCCCAGTCTATGTTTGGGTAGCTGAAGTCGCCCAGTATAATTGTGTTTGGAGAGACCTTCATATTTTCTAGTGCTCTCAGGAAGGCTGAGTGGGGTTCCTGGGTTTCAGAGGGTGGTCTGTAGCAGGCTATAAACTGGAAGGCAGTTTTACACACTGTTAGTTGCACATGGATAGTCTCTGATGCTTCGTGCTGTGCCACCAACCTGGAGGTGTGGGTATCTTTGACGAATATTGATACTCCCCCTCCTTTTGTGGTTCGGTCCAAGTTTTGGGGCTTAAAAGCATGGTATAAGGTATAACCTCGTAGTGCTGGGGTGCTCTCGGGAGCCTTGAACCAGGTTTATGTTACTGCACAGATATCGATGTTCTCCATGCTAAGGAGAGTTTTGAGTGCGTGCATCTTGAGGTTCAGACTTCTGGCGTTGAGTAGCATTACTCTTAGTTTCTTATCCCTTGTGATACCTATGGAGGTGGGTTTATCTTTTGAGGCTTGCCTAAAAAAGGCACTATGGGGGTAGCAAGAGCCTTTGCCAATATCTGAAAGCCCAGGGGTGACAGGTGCAAGCTGTCCCTAGCGAAGCATCGTGGCTTGTCAAGCATGTCATCCCAGGCTGACAGGCACTGGATCCCCTTTGAATGACACCATTACTTAAGCCAATTGTTGAAATTGATCATCTTGTCTTCATATTGTGGCATCATTCTTGGTGAGGGTAAGATGCTACTCAAGGTCAGGGTCATACCGGCCTGGGCTACATGCTCAAAGAGCTCCTCTATGCCTCTTTTCATGTAGTCCAGGGAGGTAAGTCTCAGGTCATTCACACCAGCATGGACAATGACTGAGTCATATTTGTACTTGCCTTGGAGTGACCTGAGTGCTTGTGTTATGTGGCGGATCCTAGCGCCCGACAGGCAGCTCACCGTGACCTTCTCCTTGTTCAGCCTGATGAGCGGGACGTCAGTGTGCCTGATGATAGAGTCACCTACTACAAGTGTATCAGGTGTGTTGTTTAGCCTTAAGGGCTGTGACTGTTCGGCACACTGGCTTTGTGAGCTATGTGTTGTACGTTTTGTTTTGGGGTAGCGGTTGCTTGGGTGTCTGCTTTGGAGGTCTCTGCTGCTTAGGCAAATTTTTTATTTAGAGCCTCTGAGTATGTTTTTGTGTGTTTATGTGTTTGGTTTGCTGTCGTGGTAGTTCTATGTGAGACTGAAATTGTAGTGAGTGTGGTTTCCTTCTCCTCCTGACTGGTTACGCCAGTAGTGAGTTTAGAGAGCTTAGCCTCCAGTATGGCTATATGGTTGCATCTCTCACACGTGTTGGAATTTGTTGGGAGGAGGAGAGGGCTGTCTGTGTACATGAGGCAGTTGTAACATTGCCTCAAGATTCCCAGATTCACCAGCTGGACCGGAGAGGAGATTGACAACTGACCTTTGGACATGCTAGAATAGTATTGGGAATTCCTTTATAATTGAAAATAAAAGGGCTAATGGGGAACAAGGTACTCAGGGGGGAGTTTGTGAGGGTGTAGTGCTTTTAATATTTTAGTGCTGACTTATATAATTGCTTTAGTGGGCAAGTGCCAGATAACTTAAATTCAATGTGTTACAGGTAACTTAAATGCAAAAACGGCAAACAGTAACTTTCTTTCAAGTGAAACAAGGAAATAAGTACAGTAAGCAATGCAGATATCACTAGGGATCCGCAGAAGTGCTGAAAAGCTGCGTTTTAGGTGGAATTAGCTTTTCAGGGAAATAACAAGCAAACAAACAACAAGCATACAAACAAAGCTAGATTCAGCAGGCCTGGATCTAGTCTCTGCTACAGCAAACAAGGTGTACCAATTTCAGTAAGAAACAGTTCAAATATGCAGGCACTATAAGCCTTTAACCAGAAATTCCCAGCTCAGAAGGGCAGAGTCCAGCCTCTCTTCCCACAAGAGTGCAGACCACGAACCTTCTTAATGTAAAATAACTGGCCTGAAGCCCAAGTGCTTAAACCAGAACTAATATACTTTTAGAATAACACACACTGAGCCCTCAGTCAGCAGTTCCCAACTTAGAAGGATGTAAGCTACCTGTCCTGCCACCACAGTGCAGGCCACAAACCTTCCTAATGTAAAACAACTGGTCTGAAGCCCAAGTGCTTAATCCAAAAGACTTTGAATGATAGCTACACTTTAATCAAGTTACTACCAAGCAGTAATAAATACAATTGAATACTTTAAAGAATGCCTGGATTAGTGCTCAAGTTATACAAACAAAGCTAGATTCAGCAGGCCTGGATCTAGTCTATGCTACAGCAAACAAGGTGTACCAATTTCAGACACTGACAGAGGTAGTAGAGGTCAGGAGGAATGATACCAGAAACTAATGCAAAGTGTGCCACTTATAATAACACTACCTGTGAGAAACAAAGATAGTGGGAAGGGGAAAACATTACTGTGGAAGGACCACCCTGATGCCCTTTCAGATGCTTTTTATGTTTTGTGCTGGTTAATGTGCTTTTAAATTTTCTTTAGTGTAATATGTATAGCTATGAAAGTAAAACACTAAGTGTTTTCATTCTGTTTTTTCAGTTGCTGCTTATGTTCCACAGCAGGTTATTTGTTCAAGCATTATCTTTTGTATAACATCACTTGTTCTGTTGTACAGGTACTGCATATGCGCTGAAAGATACTTCCTCATACTCCATGCTTTGCCTGTGTCATTTTAATCCACTACCTATATTTAAAGTAGCACATGATAACACATATTCCAGCCAACTTCCTTGCATTGCTACTTGTCTCAGTCCTCCTGATCACCGTGCCTCTGTTATCTTTGCATTAGTTTCTGGTATCGTTCCTCCTGACCTCTACTACCTCTGTCAGTGTCTGCTATTATTCCTCTTGCTATCCATTATCTCTCTCTGTTATGCTAGTGTCTGATATCATTCCTTCTGTTGTGTACTACCTTGCTGTGTTATCTCCCCAGTAATGCCAGGTATCATTACTCTTGATCTCCACCATGACTCTCTGTTATGTCTACATGAGTATCCAGTATCACATAGGAGTACCCCACAGGGTAGCACACTCTATTATTATTGTTTCTGTCAACATCTGGTGAGCAAAATACATTTTTTTTCATTCATACCACTTCTGATTCATGCCCTTCTCCATACAATATCTGTCACTGTTGTCATAATCTTAGGGAATTCTGCTGAGGTTCTAACATCTGGCCAGATTTTCAAAGCTGAGCATCCTTCCCATTCAGTCGGGCTGACATTATCCTTACCTTGGGCATCACCATATACCTGTTATAAAGGTTATATATGCCTGTCATTTTTAGTTCTTTCTAGCTATATTCATTTTGCTCACAATGCATCATTTAGCAAAATTATTTCTTTAGTCTATCGGACCAGGCCATGAGTCAAAAGTGAACAGAAAAGTGTCCTTTTGGAGAACTCTTTTTCACTGCATATACTGTATTTAGTTATGTCCTCTCAAATCTTTACAGCAGAAACTGTAGATATTATCCCTACACAGAGGTATTCAACATGCCACCCACTCCCAAGAGGGGCAAGTACACCTGTACAAAACAGATTTTATTTAAAGACCAACATGATTAGTGTGTATACTGCTTAGGATTGCATTATGATGTTAGGCGCTTGCAATAGTTGCCAGTAATTCAGGCCCAAAACCTTTTGAGCATGATATGTAGCTAAACAGGTCCACATAAATAAAAAGAGGTTTGCAACCTTGTTATCTAAGTGTGCCATAATGTTGGACATTAGTCAGTCAAATTGTGACAGAGATCCTAGTACCAAAAACATCAGTATCACAAAGGTGCTTGACCAGCCCCTTGAATTGGCATCTGTTATTGCCAAGGTCTGCAACAAAACAGTTTCAGAGGCATTTGCCACTGACTGAACATGTCCTACCAAACAAAACAACCTATGGACTTGGTGGAATAGGTTAATGAGATATCTGCTGCTGAATGCCATTTAATTCACAAGCAAGGCAAGGGAGTTTACCCTTGCTGTTTGTCAAGGAGGATGTCTGCATAATTAGGAATACTGACTCCAAGGATGCCCCTCCTGAAATTTATAAGACTTCATTAGCTGCCACCATAGAACAAGGTGATTTAGAATTACCTGATTTGAATGCATACTTTAGAGATATGCAGTTAAGGCACATAAACATAACACAAACAGAATACCATAAATCAATGTAGAAATGGATGAAAATGAAACGGGGACAGTATGAGAAATAAGGAGACAGTATGAATTTGGATGTGGGGCCTCAAGGAGAATAACAACACCCATACAGAATATTATATCCATAGGGTAGAAGAAAGTATTCTAAGAACTAAGCCAACATGTGAAAGGAGAAAATAGATTTTGACAGCAGGGATGACTGCAAGCAGAGGTATAGGCAAGAGGAGGATGTAATTTACTGGAGAAAACTGACAAGGGAACCAAAGTATATGAAGGAAATAACCAGAGGAGAAACGTTTGTGGGATGAGGCCAAACAGAGTTTTGGACTTCAGATTAGAGACTGTCTTCCCTACCAGGGACTAAAGTTGCTACCTGGCCCATTATCAGCGGGGCACTCATGGGTTGAGCTGCCTCATCCCATTGCCCACTGTGGAAAGTAGTGGGACTTGAAAAGTCATGCTTTTTGATCACATTGAATTGTCTTAGAAAAGTCGCAGTTACTTCCGGCTTTTCCACGGCATTTCAGTTACTTCACCAAACCAGACCTGCAAGCACAGCTGTTCCCTGTTAGGTCTGGGTACCTTATATCATGCAGAAATTGGCTGCAATTCATGAAGGGGATGGGGATTGGGGCAGGAAGAACCCTGCAAAGATTGTGGCTACAGAGCAGTTTGTTTTTAGAGCTTCTACAGCCGCTAAAGAAAAAGACTGAGATTTTTTTCCTAATGAGGCAGCCATCCATCCATCCATCCATCCATCCATCCATCCATCCAGTCATCCATTCATCCAGCCAGTCATCCATTCATCCATCCAGCTAGCCAGCCATCCAGCTAGCAATCCAGTCATTGATTCATCCAGCCAGCAATCCAGCCATCCATTCATCCAGCCAGTCATCCAGCTAGCAATCCTGCCATCCATTCATCCAAGCAGCCATCCATTCATCCAGCCAGTCCTCCATTTATCCATCCAGGCATCCATCCATCCATCCATCCATCCATCCATCCATCCATCCATCCATCCATCCATCCATCCATCCATCCATCTAGCCAGCAATACAGCCAGTCATACAGCCAGCAGTACAGCCAGAGAGTCATCCAGCCAGCAATTCAGCCATCCATGCATCCAGCCAGCAATCCAGCCATCCATACATCCAGCTACCAATCTAGCCATCCATTCATCCAGACAGTCATCCAGCAATCCAACCATCCATTCATCCATCCAGCCTTCCAGCCAGCCATCCAGTCATCCAGCCAGCAGTAACACCAACCAGTCATCCAGCCAGCAATCCATTCATCCATTCAGCAATCCAGCCATCCATTTATCCAGCCAGACATCCAGCCAGCCATTAATCCATCCATCCATCCATCCATCCATCCATCCAACCATTCATCCATCCAGCCACTACTCCCACCAACTAGCTAGCTACTGCAGCAGTCAGCCAGCCAGCTAGCCACACCAGCAGCCAGTCAGCTAGCTAGCCACTCCAGCAGCAAGCCAGCCAGCTAGCAACTCCAGCAGTCAGCCAGCCAGCCAGCTAGCCACTCCAGCAGCCAGACAGCCAGTTAGTCACTCCAGCAGCCAGCCAGCTAGCTAGCCACTCCAGCCACCTGCCAGCCAGCTAGCTAGCCACTCCAGCAGCCAGCCAGCCAGCTATCCACTCCAGCAGCCAGCTGGCCAGCTAGCTAGCCACTCCATCAGCCACCCAGCTATCCACTCCAGCAGCCAGCTGGCCAGCTAGCTAGCCACTCCATCAGCAGCCAGATAGCTAGTCACTCCAGCAGCCAGCCACTCCAGCAGACAGACAGCCAGCAGGCTAGCCACTCCAGTAGCCAGCCAGCCAGCTAGCTAGCCACTCCAACAGCCAACCAGCTGTTGTAACCATAACAGCATCTTCTTCATCACTCCTGTGGTGACATCATGGTACATGGTGTGGCCAGTGTCATATTGGCCACACCCCTATGTCCCACTTTGTCCCACTTAAAAGCTGGCAACCCTACCAGGGAATAATATGAAAGTAAAGGCAAAGAGAAAGGGATAGGGGACTGCTAAGTGAAAGACCAGCTCTGGTAGAGTTTTTTAGTTGAGTCTAGAACAGAAACTGGTATTAAAAAAGGATAATTAGTAGGATATATAAAATATTGCATGATAAATATAAGAACCAGTTAGAGGAGATTAGAAAATATTTGGAAGAAAGACTGGAAAAGCAATTTACAGAGGAACAGTGGAAAGACAATTGTATATCTCCCAAGTATGCAACAAAGTTCAGAAAGTTTAGGATTTTTGTGTGGAAGTGTTTGCATATGTATATTTTTTCACCCCAAGCAGATTTCATGGAATTTTTCCTAAGCTAGATAGCAAATGCTGGAGGTGTGAAGGCTAAGAGAGTGGTAACTGGGCCATGTTTTTTGGGAGTGCAACAAATTAACAGATTTTAAAAATTCCCCACAGAGTACTCTGTCAGAAATGTTGGGGCAGCAAATGCCTGTAACTAAGGAAATTATTAGTTTTTTTTTTTTGAGCTGGAGCACAGGATGTGAACTGCCAAGACATGGTAAGACCTTAGTAAGTTAAATGCTATTGGCTGTCAAAAAAGCAATCACTAGAAATTAAAATGAAAATCTAAATCAACTATTATTGAAGTACTGAATATTATATAAAGGTGACAAAAGAACTGGGGTGGGATCCATAAAAAGGAAAAAGGCAAATTGCATAGAAATAAAAGGAATTTGTGGGAACAATACATACAGAACAATCAACATCTTCCCCCTTATCCTTGGGTTCAGAGGAGTCTGAATCTCTAAAAATAGTGAGGTTTAAGAGAAGAAAGGAATTGCGTAATTTATGTTGTTTTGGAGTCAATGCTAATTGTTAAAAAGAAAGAAAACATATATGCAATGTATAATGCATGAATGTGAAAAAAATGTTGACAGTTTAGTTTGTTTTTTCTTTTCTATTAATGCATGTCTGCCTATTTCCTAAGTGATAATTAATAAAAGTGATTTAAAAAAACCTTACTGGTTGCTCCAAATATAAACTGGCACTTGAAGCGTCACAAGCCACTACCCCCTTCCCCTCCCAAACTTCCCTCATCATAATTAAGTAAGCCAGGACAAGAATTACTCCAGATTCTGTAGCCTGAACCAGATAAGCCTTCAGTGTCTGGAGTCAGGCTTATTAAAGAAGAAGGGAAGTATCTCCATTTAAAGATACAGATTCCTCTTGAACCCAAGGATGAGGGAGAAGATCTGTATTACAGAGCACAATGGCAAGCACTTGAGGAAAGAGTCTATCTCCTCCCCAGAAAACGGCCATGGAACAACTGGAAGTTTGGCTCTTGAAATTCAGTAGGTATTCCTTCAGTCTAGCAAGCACTCCTAAAAGTTTCTGAGGCTACTAGCTTTGAGGCAGATTCCCTTCTCACCTTATTAGTGAGAGACCTCACCTGATTTCTAAAGCTCAGGAACCTTACAAATTCCTATATATGAACAATTTGTAGCAGATCTAAATACTATGCACCTGGAATCTGACAAAGGAGCTAGACTCTCTATAGATCACAGCACTTTTCCAAATGATAAAGAGAGTAGATTGTTGAACAAATACAGCAAAAGGTGTATGCTTTAGCATACTTAGCTTCATATCTCATTTACCAGACCTATATGCTTACATGCCAAGAACATGTTCTCAAGCAGCAGTTATATAGTTGTGAAGGAGTGCAGAATGAAAGCAGAACAGTTGTCTTGCTTCAGCAGATTCAAGCTTCATGATATTTAGAAAAATATTATTTATAAAATATGAACTGCTGCTGCTGCTGTGGGGTCGCTCCTTAGGAGGTTCTCTTGTCTGACAACACAGTCCTTTTCCAAAGATGTGAAATTGCAGCTGCTCATTGTTTTCCTCGATAGGCAGTTGCTATTCAGACCCCACGCATAAAGTGTATTTAAAAATCTGGAAGATTAAGGGAGGTCCATGGATTCTATAAAGCATATGTTCCAGTCTCCCCACGTAAGTGAAGTACAACAAGAACTACTGTAAGGCTTTTTTACCTAAGGCAGGGAAAGGCAAAGGAAAACAATGCGAAGGTGGAAAGGTCTACCAAAACAGAAATTGGCAGAAGGAAGACAGAGAGAGGTGGGGGAGGGGTTGACTAGGCCATTTGGCTAATAGGCAGCACCTGTGACCACAACAGCCCCCACACTTCTCCATCCCCAAAAACTAAAACTACCACCCAATTCCTTCTCCCATCCTTTGCCTCAGAGACAAGCCAGTATTCTTAAGGGCTCTTCTAGACACATATGCCTGCAGTGTGTTTCTGCCACCAAAAAAATGCAGTGCCTGATGGTGAACTGCTAAAGGGGTTCTTAGCATTTGGGGTCACATGACTTTAACCATCCTGATGGACCCATTAGCCAGATTTTGGACAACAAATTGACAGTGGCTCCTGAGGAACATCTGGAACTAGAAATCTCATCCTCTGCATGCAGTTATCCCAGTATTACTGTAAATCAGGAAATAAATGGGTGCCTTTTAGACAAACCACCTCAATGAGACCCTCACCATGGATGCCTAAATTCAGACCTGTGGAGCACACACTCTGGGTCTCAAAGTACATAGAGCCTGGAATCCAAAAGAAAGTAGAATGTATATAAACATAAAGGAAATACTTTGAGTTTACTGTGCACTGGAAGCCTTCAAAACAGTTTGGGTACCAGGGACTCTAGTAGTAGTCACAGACAATACCAATGTGATGTTACCACAAGCAAGTGCAGGGAAGTCGGACGAAACCTAGGTCGACGCATTGTGTTCTATGTTCGTATTATTAAAGATACCTATTGAACTACAGTATCTTGGAGCGTTTATTGACCTTCAGCATTTTTTTCGAAACTGTGGATTTTTGGAACTTATTTGTGTCACAACACACCGGCTGGGTATTGTGCCCTTCATCCTCTAGTCATTTGTGCAAGTGCAGGGATAAGCTTACCATGTATGTGGACAAGCTATGTAGACCTGGGAGCAGGCCCTGGAATTCAACCTATTCCTCACAACCAGCCCCATCTCTGCAGAGCAGAATGTAATTGAAGATCAAGTCAAGAACTCTGCAGGCCCACACAAATGGATGCTGCACATGTAAATTTTCCTGGACCTAGTAAACAAGTAGGTTGATCCATAGTTAGACTTGTTTGTCTCTTTGAGCAATGTAAAACTGAACAAATTCTACCCCATTGTGTCTCATAAGAAAGCTGGGTAGTGAACACATTCTGCCTGAATTGGACAGGTCTAGTGCTGTATAATTTCCTCTCTCTTTCCCTTGCTCGCCAGAGTAATTCAGAAGATAAGGGAGGAGAAAACAGATATTCTGACAACCCCTTTCTGATCAAGACAGCAATGGTTCCTCCTGCCTAATCCATATGTCAAGTGAGGCACCTTTTGTGCTGCTACAGCATATCGACCTCCTGACACAATGCAAGACGTCCTTCATTCACCCCAGTGTCTATCCATCTGAGTCTGGCAACTAGGAGAATATGACATTAGTTCCCTATGGGCACCAATATTCTAGGGACATGCTAGAGATCACAGCAGAATCTAGAAGATCAAGCATAATCAAGACTTATGTAGCTAAATAGAAGAGATGTTCTCCTCTGATGCCAAAGGAGAGACCTGCACATCAAACAGGTAGATGTGCCTACATTCCTTCAGTATTTGTGAGCTATTTTCCACTGACTTAACATCTATCTATGTACACATACACACACACACACACACACACATATATATATATATATATATATATATATATATATATATATATATATATATACATATACATACATCTGTATAGGATCATAGGAGATTACTAGGCTTTTGACCCAAAGGTCATTGTAAGCCTAGCAGTTTCATCCTAATGTCATACCATAGAAATGCTAATCAATACCCAAGATTGCATTTAGTGATGACTGCCCATGTCCAGGAGGGTTGTGGGCACTATCCCTGGTAAGAATTTACAGTGGCCCACCCACTCGTCCAGGTTTCTCTTGAACAGTGTCATAAAGGTGCTCTATTTTACATGAATCGGTAGCCTTTTTCAAAGACGCGGCAGTCACTGAGAGGTAAATCTGTCCCTCCAGCATGTCCTTTTTAAGTTGCAGGCCATATTTAGGTCCCTGGAATGGGTAGCTCTAGTCCCATTTGATTTAGGGATATGCAGAGTATAGTGGGGGTTATAACTTATTTTGCTCTCGAGGCAATGCCTTTACTAATCAAGTGTGCTATGTAGAAAACTTTCCTTACTACAGTAGGCACATGGTGGTCAAAGTTAAGGTTGCAGTCAACTTGTGATCCCAGGTCCCTTACCACTTCATGGGTACTTAGGGTACTGTTGTTGATTTGATAGTGTGAAGAGGCATTGTTTGTGCCAAAGGGAATGATGATGCATTTCTCTGCATTCAGTTTGAAACTGTGACTAATACACCAGTCGTTAGTCTGCATGAGACACTCATAGAGTATACTGACATCATCTGGGTATTCAATGATTCCACCTAATTTGCAGCCATCTGCAAACTTGGTCAGCCACAACCCTTTAGTTTTGACCTGAACATTTGAGAAGTATATATACACCGAACAATAGGGGGCCCAGCACTGACCCCTGTGGCACCCCACTGGTAACAGGTCTGCTGGTTGATGTAGAGTCATCCCCTTTGATAATGTGTGTCCGGTTTGTGAGCAAGTTGGCAACCCATCTTACAAGGAGGGGGTTTATATTCAGTTTGCTAAGTTTATCGGGTAATGCCTGAATGTGGGATTGTGTCGAAAGCCTTTGCCAGGTAGAGGTATGCCATGTGTACAGACTTGCCGTCATCAATGGCCTTGGTTACACCTTGAAAGAAATCCACCAGATTTAACAGGCAGGATCTGCCCTTCACAAAGCCGAATTGGGTAGGATCCCGGGTTTGGAGGTCATCTATGTCTTTATTTATGAGGTCCATAATGATACGTTCCATGACCTTACAGATGAGGCTAGTCATGCTTATGAGTCTGTAATTTCCTGGGTCTGTTGCTAGGCCTCCTTTGTGAAAGGGGAATAACTGGAGCTGTTCTCCATTCTGGGGTACTTAGTGGTGATGCTAGTTAATGTTTTAGCCTGTTGAGAAGACAGCCTGAGATGTTGTCTCATCGCATAAAGGCTACATTTTTTGCCTTGGACAAGGCTTTTAGGACCTACTCTTCAGATATGCAGGGTAGGGGGATGTTTGGGGGAAAGTTTGTTGTAAGTCAGGAGGGGATAAGGGAGTGACATTTTTGCCAAACTTATCCGCTAACAGATTTGCTATGGTGGGGTCAGTGTGTGTGATACCAATGGCCACTAGTTCTGCACATGCTTGGGTCCTAACCTGGTTATCCTTGGCTGTACTTGTTAAGCTTCTCTCAAAGGAGCCCTTGCAGCATTTGACAAATTGTTTTAGTTGCCTGTTAAGGCTGAGGAGGGTGCTTTTCCATTGTTGGGGCCTTGCTTTTGTTTTCCTGGACAGCAACTTTTTGTGTTTATTGTAAAGTTTATTGATGCTGGATGTCCACCATGGCAACTTGTTTTTTACTTGTGGCTCCGGCTTTGATTCTTTCTGGTACAGCTGAGTTTATACATTTATGCAAGTGACAGTACAGGGCTTTAGTATAAGCTTCGACGTAGTTACA
Organism: Protopterus annectens; assembly: GCF_019279795.1. NCBI lineage: Eukaryota > Metazoa > Chordata > Ceratodontiformes > Protopteridae > Protopterus > Protopterus annectens. Next base: position 1,360,519,443 of record NC_056725.1, read on the forward strand.
ACTTCCAGCTTGAGGAGGGGGCTTGGAATACATTTATACCTTCACCTAGGAGGATATAGTTTGCCTTGGTGAAGATTTTTAGTCTGATATCACCCTTTGTGAGTGCTGGTGTTAGTGCCAGCTTGAAGGTGACTGATTTGTGGTCAGTTTTAACTAATGAGATTCCGACAGTTGAAGCAGTGCACCTGTTTGACATGTTGGTGAGGACCAGATCTGGAATATTTGTTCCTCTTGCTGGTGTATGGACCATTTTTTCCAGGGCATTTGAATTAACAAAGTCAAGGAACTTTTGCACTAGAGAGTTAGGACTAACGTAGGTTTCCCAGTTGATGGTTGCATAACTGAAATCCCCCATAACCAATGTGTCTTTGGTAAAATTTGGATTGTCTCCAGTTTGGACAAGTAGGCTTTGTGGGCATCGTGACCCATGGAGGGGCTCTATAACTGGCCATGATGTGAATGAGGGTCTTACACACCATAACCTGGACCTGTAGTAACTCCAAGGAGTTGTCCAGTCTAACTAGGCGGGAGGTAAATGTATGTCTAATATAGATTGAAACACCGCCTCCTTTGGTTTTCATATGTTCATTTTGCAGTCTAAAGGTGTGGAAGGCATTGTAGCCTTGCAAGGCTGGAGTAGTCTCCGAAGCTCATAACCAGGTTTCTGTGACTACACAGACATCTACATTTTCAAGTGATAGAAGTACTTCTAGGGGTGCAGTTTTTGGTTTAAACTCCTAACATTTAGTAGCATGACCCTTATTTTGTTCTGATTGGTTAATTTTACGTTGGTAATGTTTTTTCGAAACCTTTTCTAAAAAAGGCACCACGGGGGAGGCAAGAGCCTTTACCATCAGCTGAAAGCCTAGAGGTGCCAGGTGCAAACTGTCTCTAGCAAAGCAGCGAGGTTTGCCAACCATGACTTCTCAGGCTGACAGGAACTGGATCCTCTTTGCACAACACCAAAAACTGAGCCAATTATTGAAATCAATCATTTTTTGTTTTTACTGTGGCATAATTTTAGGTGAGGGTAGTATGCTACTCAAGGCTAGGGACATACCTACCTGGGACACATACTCAAGAGAGCTCAGCCATGTCTCTCTTCATATAGTCCAGTGAGGTACGTCTCAGGTCATTCGCACTAACATGAACTATGACACAGACATAATGGTACTTGTTGCTGAGAGACCTGAGTGCATGGGTGGTTTGACGAATCAAGGCACCAGACAGGCAGCTGACAGTGACTTTCTCTTTGTCCAACCTGGTGAGTGGGACAAGAAAACTTGTTTTTTGAGTGTTATGCCTTACAGGCTTGGTGGGTGAGACACTAGTATTGCTATGTGTCATGGGAGCTGTGGGGACTGTGTTATCTGAAGCAGTTTTGTGTTTTGGAGGTCTCTTATGTTTTGGTAAGTTTTATGAGAGAAACTCCACATATGTGGATTTACGTGTTTGATGCGTAATATGTTTATGAGTAGTGGTACTATGTGTGTATGTAGTGGTGGGTGAGGTGACAACCTTCTCCGTGTTACTGTTTTGAGTGAGAGAGAGCATGGATTTCAGACTCTTGGTGTAAATACATCTCTTGCAGTCTCTACTAGAGTGTGCTATTATTAGAGGGTTGTCTGTGTTCATGTGGCAGTTGTTACACTGCCTCAAGAGACCCAAGTTAACAAGATTGGCAGGAGAAAGAAGGGTAGTCCAACTGTCCATAATGCTAGGTTGAAGACTGTTGTCACTAGGCGTGGCTTTTCAAAACAATCACAGAGGAGCTCAGTGGATGGATATTTCTACCTGGGTTGAAGGGAAAATTTGTAGAATTTAACTGTCCAGCTTTGGCACACATTGCATGGCAGTGCACAGTGCTGAGCAATGTGCAAACAAGCAGAAACCTGCTCAAAAGCATGGCCTAAATACCAGAAGCTAACAACTTGAAAAAACTCTAAAAAGATTGAAAAGGACCATTGAGGATGCTTATTCCAAGCCCTAGACTAGTGTTCCTTTACCAGACAGGTCCCAATCAGAACAATTCTCTCACAAAAGTGCAGATAGGCCCCTTCTAATTCAAGAGAGCCTGGAAATGTGCTCAGAACAAAGCACTACAAACAGTTCCAGAAGCAGCAAGCCTATATCTGGACTATGCTACAGCTGCTAGCTACCCTAGTTTCAGAAGGAAACACTAAAGAATGTTTAACACAGCAGAAAAATAGCAGTGAGACACTACAACTGTTTAAAACAGCAGAAAATCAGCCATGAAGCTCTAAAGAATGTTTTAAACAGATAACAGATCAGTTAATGAAACACTGCTTGGCAGGAAAACCAGAACAAGCAGAACAGATAGCTTTAAAACAGTGAAAAATACCAGTAAATACTTAACAAATGGTGAAAAACAAAAAGCTTTGTAAATAGTGAAAATATCAATAAAAAAAAAAAAAAAAAGTGAGGGTGGCCTAATGGTTAAGGTGTTTGCCTTACAAACACAAGGTCCAGGGTTTGAGTCTCGCAAGGGATAACTGGCTAGGCTTAAAATGGCTCGCAAGGGCAGTTAGCTTAGTACTAATCTATGAACCTATGAACCTATGAACCACAGTAAAGCAGACAATTGCAGTACAATGATGTAGTTTAGTATACAGTAAATAAATACAGTATAAAAATAGGCGTCAGGCAATAAAAAGTGCAGTAAATAGTATAAATAAGCAAATAAATAGGCAACTTATATTTTTTGGAAGCTCAGAAGCCTCTAGTTCTCTTGTATTTCAGCTCAGAGTTGTGGCTGGTAGCCCACCTTAGTTCAGCTTGGTACAAACAAACAGAAACCTGTTAAAATGCAGGGCCTAAATACCAGAAACTAAAAACTTGAAAAAAATCTAAATAGATTGAAAAGGACCAATGAGGATGTTTATTCCAATCCCTAGACCTGCCTCCCTTTATAGACACATACACACACACACACACACACACATAAATATATATATATATATATATATATATATATATATATATATATATATATATATAGATATATATATATATATATATATATATATATATATATATATAGATATATATAGATAGATAGATATACAAATATATATAGATACAGATAGATAGATAGATAAATATAGATAGATAAATATACAGTGGATATAAAAAAGTGTACACATCCCTGTTAAAATGTCATGTTTTTGTGATATAAAAAATGAGACCACAATAAATCATTTCATAACTTTTTCTACTTTTAATGTGACCTATAACCTGTAAAATTCAACTGAAAAATAAATAAATCTGTTATGGGAAAAAATTATAAAAATAAAAAAAGTACAATAAGCTGGTTGCATAAGTGTGCACACCCTTAAACTAATACTTTGTTGAAGTACCTTTTGATTTAATTACAGCATTCAGTCTTCTTGGGTACACACCTGCCATCAATTAAAGAGACTCCGATTAACCCCAAATACAATTCAGCTTTCCTAACATTTACTCAGTTGCCTGCTACAGCAAAAGCCATGATTTGCAGACAGCTTACAAAGCATCAAAGGGATCTCATTGTTGAAAGGTATCAATCAGGAGAAGGGTGCAAAAAAAATTCCACACCATTGGATATACCATGGAACACAGTGAAGACAGTCATCAAAAAATGGAGAAAATATGGAACAACAGTGACATTGCAAAGAACTGGACATCCCTCCAAAATTGATAAAAAGACAAGACAAAAACTGGCCAGGGGTGCTGCCAAGAGACATACAGCAACACAGAAAGAGCTGAAGGAATTTCTGGCAAGTACTGGTTATGTACTACATGTAATAACAATCTCCCGTATTCTCCATATGTCTGGGCTATGAGGTAGGGTTGCAAGACGTAAGCCTTTTCTTACACAGAAAAACATCCAGGCCCAGCTAAAATTTGCAAAACAATACATAAAGTCTCCCAAAAGCATATTGGAAAATGCGTTATGGTCTGATGAGACTAAGGTTGAACTTTTTAGCTACAATTCCAAAAGGTACATTTGGCGCAGAAACAACACTTTGCATCACTAAAAGAATACCATCCCAATGGTGAACCATGGTGGTGGCAGTATCATGCTTTGGTGTTGCTTTTCTTCAGCTGGAACTGGGGCTTTAGTCAAGGTGGAGGGAATTATGAACAGTTCCAAATACCAGTCACTTTTGGCCCAAAACCTTCAGGTGTGTGCTAGAAAGATGAAGATGAAGAGGAATTTCACCTTTCAGCACAACAGTGACCCCAAGCATACATCCAAATCAACAAAAGAATGGCTTCACCAGAAGAAAATTTAAGTTTTGGAATGGCTAAGCCAGAGCCCAGACCTAAGTCCAATAGAAAATCTGTGGGTTGACCTGAAGAGAGCTGTGCACAAGAAATCCCCTCGCAATCTGACAGATTCGGAGTGCTTTTGCAAGGAAGAGTGGGCAAATATTGCCAAGTCAAGATGTACCATGCTGATAGACTCTTACCCAAGAAGACTGAATGCTGTAATTAAATCAAAAGGTGCTTCAACAAAGTATTAGTTTATGGGTGTGCACACTTATGCAACCAGCGTATTGTTGTTGTAACTTTCGGCTTTTCCCGGTTAGGGGTCGCCACAGTGGAACTCCGGTCCGCTAATGATTGGCAGTAGATTTTTACGTACCGAGTTGCCAGCCCTGATGCACAACCTTCAACGAAGGTACACCCATTCATGCATGTCTCCACACAGAAGACACTTTAGCTGAGAATCGAACAGGACAACGTCTTACTGTGAGGCGACAACGCTACCGCAGCACCACCACCGCAGTAACCGGTGTATTGTACATTTTTTATTTTTTATATTTTTTCCCCTAACAGATTTGTTTGTTTTTCAATTGAACTGTACCGGTTATAGGTCACATTAAAGGTGGGAAAAGTTTTGAAATGATTTATTGTAGTCTCATTTTTTTATATCACAAAAACTTGGCATTTTAACAAGGGTGTGTACACTTTTCATATCCACTCTATATATAGTACATATATATATAGAGATACATATATAGATACATATAGATACATATATATATATATATATATTTATATATATATATATATATATATATATATATATATATACACATATATACATACATACATACATACAAATGTTTCAAGCACAGGCATTAAAGCCCTTCTAGCTTGCCAATATGCCAAAACACTTGTTCCCATAATAAATGTCCAGGCTGTTCTTAAACATATCTAAACTATTACTTGCTTTAATGTAATTTGGTAGTCTGTTCCAAGCATCAGCTACTCTGTCAGAGAACCAATTAGTACACTTCTCATTCCTATAGAATCTTCTGCATAGGTTATCTGACTATTCTCTAGTACTTTTTGATAACCCCAAACATTCCCAGAGGTAGTTGTCCCTAAATGCCTTATATATCTGAATAAAATCTCTTCTTAAATATCTGTAAGAGACACTGTACAAGTTCAGATATTTTAGTCTTTCATAATAACTTAAGATTTTCACATCCATGGATGCCCTTAGTATATTTCCGCTGTACTCTTTCCAGTTTATTCATGCTTGTTTTCCTAGACTTTATAATTCTTGTTATACAACCTATAGTTCTATAACTATCATTAGCCAATTGGTTGATATGATTAGAAAAACTCATAGCTGAATCTACCCATATACCCAGGTCCTTAAATGAGTCTACAGTTTCAATCACTGTGTGCTGTATTAAATATTCACCTTTCAGTTTATGTCTCCCAAATCTCATATGCTTCATTTTTGATGTATTTATCAACATATTATTCTTCTGTGCCCAAATGGTCAATTTAGTCAAGTTATTTTGCAGACATGCCTTATCTGTAACACATGTAATCAGTTTACCCAATTTCAGGTCATCTGCATATAGACAGTAGAACACCTCAGATGAAAAAGTAAGGTCTGAAAGATACAATCTAAACAAGTAAGGGCCTAGGACAGAGCCCTGTGGGACACCCTGACTGTAACCAAGGATTTCACCTGTCCAGCTGGTGTTTGATACTTGCCATGTCCTATTTGTAAGCCATGCAGCTATCCATCTTATCAACAGTATATCAATACCTAGTTGTACTAATTTATTGATCAGTGTTTTGTGCATGACCCTGTCAAATGCTGAAGTTAAATCTATATAAATCACATCACAGCACAGTTTTTCATTCATACCTGTTATTATATTGTTATAATACATCATGTTACAGGTGGTAATAGATCTATTTTCAACATATGCATGCTGATATATGATTTCAAGTCCCAACCTATCCAGTTCTGACAATAACTTATCCAGTATTACCTTCTCCATTATTTTTCTACAACATAAAAGTAGACTTAAGGGTCTATATGATTCTGGGTTTGTCCTACTCCCCTTTCCCTTAAAGACAGGTTTAGTAAGTGTATGTCTCCAATCTTATTTATATGACCTAGTGAATAACAGATGTAATGGCAGTGTAAGTTCTTGCTTAAGTGTTCTCAAATCATTGTTACTTATTCCGTCTCCTCCTTGCGCTTTGTTTGGATCCAGTTTGCACAGTTCTTTTTCAATATAATCTAATTTGATTCCAGTATCTGGGGTTACCTGGATGTCACTAGGACAACTTATCACCCCTTTTGTGGAGCCAAACTGTTTTGCATAAGATTTTGTAAATATATCTATAATCTGTTGTGTCTGAGAATACATTTTAGAATCTGCACACAGTTTATCAATTTATGTAGCTTTACTCCTTCCACATCTTATGCATCTATAAAAAGGTTTCCTATTATGCTCAATATCTTTATATAAATTTTCTTCAAATTTTTCTTGATCTTGTCTAACACTATGCTTAATCTGTTTGTCCAGCTCATTTATTTCAGTTTTCAAAGTTGTAGTTTGACCTCTCTTCCATTTCTTATATTTTTTGTCTCTCACCTTAATCAAATATCTTGTTCTTAGGGAAATATACCCCCCTGATGTTACGTGCCTAGATCCTGATGTTAAACATTTTTCTTTTACTTTTTGCACTAAAACGATTTCTCTTTCAAAACTTTCCACATTCCATCTGCAGTTTTTCCACTGAACACCTCATTCCAGTTAGTTTTATACAGCAACTTTTTTGCTTCCCTATAATCTGTAATTAACCTTCTGTGCATTGGTTTAGATTTCAGTTTGGCAGAATTATCTAGCAACAAATTAACCTTTATGACCCCATGATCACTGCACATGAATGGTGGTAAAACTTGACTTGAAGTTGCAGTAATTTCTTTAGGAACACAAACAATATATAGTATATTCCATCCCTTGGTAGGTAAATATAGATACATATATAGATAAATATATATTTATTTATATATAGATAAATAAAAGTATATCTTTCTGCCATTTTAGCTTGCCTGCCCTTAGATCCTCCCTGGCACCCAGACCACCAGTCAAGCAAGTAAGCAAGTTCTAAATCGCATCTTTCATCTCAGGCCCCTAGATAGACTCTGGTTTCATCAGTGGACCTGAATTCCATGTTGGAGGAGCTGACTTTCCATCCATTTGTTTCTGCAGATCTGAAAGACAGCTTTTCTGATTGCAGTGACCTCAGCCAGGAGAGTCTCAAAATTCCAAGGCGTGATGTTTTCATGCCTAAGGCAATCATAGAAGTAGTATGAAGCAAAGCTATCCAATTGCCAGCCTTTTCCTGCACCACAAAACAAAGGAGAAATAATTCTACACTCTCTTTATGTGCATGTGTAACTGACATGTAATTCAGATAAAACTAATGAATTTAGAAATAAAAAAAAAAACTTTTTGTAGCATTTGTTGAGAAGAAAAAATGGTTGCCTTTGTCCAAGCAGACCATCTCTAAAAATTTAGCACACTGTATTAATTATGGGCTCAAGACTCCTGGGAAACCCTTCCTAGGTAATGCTAGATCAAACTGTATAAGGGCTGCATTCAGTACCACTGCCTTCTTTGACTTTACAGTCATACACTAGGAACACTCTTCAAATATTACTCCAAGTCACTTAAAAAGTTAATAGAAAAGCATGTTTTGCATCACAACATTCTGAACAGAAAAAAGTATGAAACTCTAGTGTCTGGCATTACTGAGTGACTATAATCACCCATGATTTACAATGGGCAGGACAGTTGTAAGAGGCAAAATTAGGGATGTTCTGTAAAATCAGGAACAGTTGAGAAGTGTGTGTGTGTGTGTGTGTGTGTGTGTGTGTGTGTGTGTGTGTGTGTGTGTGTGTGTGTGTGTGTGTGTGTGTGTGTGTGCGTGTGTGCGTGTGTGCGTGTGTGTGTGTGTGCGTGGGCATTTATGTTTGAATGTGTAAGTGAATGGGGGATACCTGTGCAAACACGGTACACAAGTCAGCAGTGGTATACATCCTGATTAGCACTAGTGATAATACCACAATATTCAGAGACAATATGTAAACTAGCCAGTAATGAGGTCTTTCCTCATTGTGGCTAATCATGTCTTTGAATCACATTTTACACAGTCATGAAAACTGCCCATTTAGCTGCAGCAGTCTGCACCTGAAATGGGCTTCTTTCTGAATCCCAGTCAATGAGTGTAAAGTCTTGACCATTTTCTTTTTTATTTGTTTTCTTTTTTACGTCTTGATCATTTTTTTCTTTTTTTTTTAACATCTTTATTGAATTATCATTTGTGACATGGTGAAACTTATATTTATATAAAAGTAATCAAACCATAATAACAAGTTCACAATTACAAACATTATACATCACATGTAGAGTTATATATCTTATAATTTAAGCACAACTACATAAATTATTCAATTCCTTCCATCTCTTAAACCTCATTCCTCCTCCAAAATATTTTTCTGCATGTATTGTTCCCACAATTATTTCTTTTTCTATGTAATTTACTCCTAGCCTTTACGAAAGATCTTGCTTCCAGATCTATCTCTGTTACTATATTCACTACTTCTAATATGGTTGGTTTACATTATGATTCCCATTTTCTACTAATTGTTTTTTGGTAGCCACAAGGATTAAACCTAACAAGGAGTTACTGCGTCTAGGCAATCTGAATTCTGTACCACAGGTAAAAAAATAATTTCATTAGGTACACCAATTTGCTCATCCAGTATTTCTGACAGTAGTCTGCAGGGAATTTTTAAAGTCTGCCAACTCATTACAATCCCAAAAATATGTTCCTAGTTATCATTTATTTCCCCATCACACCATCGCACTTCCAGCTTCCAGTACTTGCAATCAACTTGAGGAAAAATTATTTGAAGTCTGCTTAGGGGATAGAAATATCTATGTAAACACTTTCAAGCAGAAATTTTAAATCTTTTATACTTTCTTGCATATTTGGAAGCCATACATATACCCTCCCATTGTTTCTTTGTGATTTACTTATCCAGTCTCTCTCCCCAATCCTTTCTACCACCACTGATTTTTTTTCCTGTAGTTATCATACAATATTTTATATACCCTACTAATTATCCCCTTTTTAACAGCAGTGTCTCTTCTGGATTCTACTAAAAACTCAACCAGTGCTGGCATTTCACTTACAATCCCTCTTTCAGTTCCTCTTTGCCTATACTCTGATATTAATCTTTCATAGGAAAGGCAACCTCCAGCCTACAGTTCAAATGTATTCTTGGGCTCTTCCCATTCTATTATTTTTCTGTCTCTAATTGTTTGGTCCCAATACCAGATCTATGACAAACCATCAAATGGACAGATTGTCGAATGTCATATGACTGAATAATCAGGCCATCGAAAAAAAATCCAAATGAAAATAACACCAACATATAACAGAAAAAAAAAGGCTTTTGCAGAGGGGCAAACCCACATGCACCCCCCACACCCGCCTACAAATTATTTAAGCCAACTTCATGATCACATTACAGTAGGGAAAATGGCAAATTTCCTGATCCCTACTGTAATGTGATCTCAGTCAGAATTGTTTGATGGACTGAATTTTCAATCATATGGCTTTCGACAATCTGTTCATGCAATCAGTTTGATAGGAACCACCCAAAACCTTGGTTCCTTTCTCAGTTTTCTCCAGTACATTCCAGCCCCATCTTGCCTATTCTCTTTACCACTAACTGCAGTCTCTCCATTCCCATGTTGGCTTAGTTCTTAAATAGTTTCTGCTACTTTATGAATATAATATTCTGTATGGTTATTGCTGTTATCCTTAGGGATCTGCATCCAGTATCCCAGTCTCTCCTTATTTCTTGAGCTTCTTCCATTTCATCATCATCCCTTTCCACCTGGAATTACTATTGTTTCTGCTTGTACTATGTATAGGAGCCTTAACTGTGTAGCTCTGAAACACTCCTTCAATTCAGGTAATCCCAAACCACACTGTTCTATTAGATCAACTTATCCCAGTTGACTCTTGCCCACTCCACTCCCAGATAAAATCTTTCAACTCTTTATTAATTGCTATTCGCAACTTCTCCTTTGTTTGATAAAATTCACTTGACCCGTGTATAAAACTAAAGTGACTAAAAACAGTTCACTGCTTGTATCTTGCTATCCATATCCATATAACAGAGCTTCCAATTTCTCAGTTTTTGTATTATCTTTTATTTAGTCTCTTCCCACATATTACTAGCTGCCAAAACAGAATCCTTTTTAAACCATACTCCTAAGTACTTTGTTTTATCATGTTCCCATAAATATGGGTATTGCTTAATCAATTTTGCGTGGGTACATAGTTTACAGCTATTATCTTTGTTTTATCTTCATTTTTTTATTTTATTGTGCTTTCCTCTGGCTCATTATTGTCCTATTAATGTTGTCAAACGTATACTTCCACTCTACAAAACCACACTGATCCATATCTATCAGTTTTGGCATCACCTTTGCCATTGCTTTAGCCACTATAGACATAAACACATATAATCATGGTTTAGAACTGAAATGGACATATACAAAGCTTAGGGTCTTTACCATCCCTAGGTATTACATCCACCTCAGCTTTCTTCTGAGATGTTAGTTCTTCTCCTCCTTTTACAAGACTGTTAAAAAAACCCTCCAGATCTTTATCATTTTCTTCCTTCCTAGCTTCCAAACTCCCACAGGAATACCATCTATTCCTGAGGACGTTCCTGTAAATTGGTTATGCATCACCATATTTATCTCATCTCCTCCTATCCTGTTATTATAGAGTCTCCTCTATCTTTAATCTTGGCATATTTAATTCTTTCATAAACATTTCCATTTGTACTTTTTCTTGATTTCCACATCTCTCTGCTTTATAGAGATTCTCATAAAATTTCCAGAATATTTCTAATACATGTACATGATCTCTGGTTATTTTCCTTGTTATATGCTCCCTAAGCTTAGCAGCAAGCCTTTCTGCTTTCTGTTGCTGGAGCTATTGTGCTAAAAGCTTTTGCACTCTGGAGTTATTATCAAAAAACAGTTGCTTTTAACAGCAATCTTTCTAAACTTATATATATTATCCAGGTAGTTCTTTATTTTCTACTTAGCACTATGTGGTTGCATCTCTTCTTGTTCTGTGAGATTCCCCTACTCTTCTATACTTTAACCTTTGTCAGTCCCACTAAATAATTCCTGTTACTTCTTAACCATATATTTATCTTTTATTTTTACCATATTTTAAACTCCACTTTCATTTTATCCCCATTCTCTAGCTATAGTTTATGTCCATCTTCCTTAATAACTCCCACAATTCCACTACCCATTCTTTAAATTCCTCTCTGTTTAAATGATAGGTGTGGAAGGGCCAGTATCTCATTTTCATTTCATTACCCTGCATTTGTATTTATTAATGGCATGTGAAATAGTAATTGAATGCATATTGACACATTCAACTAAATGCACATGTTCCTGTGAAATATAACGTCTGTCTATCCCAGCCCAGTTTTTGGGGTCCCTATTAATTATTCAAACTTTTGACACCATATCATCGAACTTTGAAAAGTTCAAAGGTTAAAAGCAATAGCTCCGTATGGTGCAGAATGGGAACATTTCCCTTTTCTGGACTGAAGTGCGATCTCAGAGTTGGTATATTAAGTAGAGGGTTTTGGGGGGTGCAGGGTGGCTTGCCTCCCTGCTCAGAGTGTTCAGGTAAGTTTTTTTTTTATTATATTTTCAAAGTTTCAAACTTTGCTTATATGTTGTCGAACATATGAGGTTCAAAGTTTTGAAACTTAAAATATATAATGTGGACCCCAGTTTTTGTACCTTGGGGAATAATATGTAAATTCTCTTCAAGCTCCTACTACTGCATTCACATCTTCCATATCAAATATTTTCATATATTTCTTCAAAAATCTATCCTCTTTTGTTATATTTTCCCTTCTATGCCTCCCACCCCCCAATACATCCTCACTGTTGTAAATCAAATTCCAGTCCCCACCTATAAATAATATTCCCTGCTGAAAGCTCATTATTTCTCTCAGAATTTTCTTAGGCTCCATTGTAGCAGTTTTCGGTGAAATTTAAATCATGCCAGCATAATCCTCCTCCATTGCCAGTAGCCCTTACTACTGCAAATCTACCATCATTATCTTTTTCTCTCTTTTATCGCTATTCAAGCTCCTCTAACAGTCAATATAAGTATTCCCATTTTCCTTTGTCCAAGATAGTCTGCTGAATAACCATCCTGAAATATGTCAACAAATTCACAAGCTTAGTTCTTTCCAAATGTGTAGAATAGCTATTTTCACTCTGCATTTCTTAACATAGTTCACTACTCTTTCTATTTTGTATATACCTGAGAAAATTCACATTCAGAGATAATGTAGAAGCTGTTACCATCATGATAAAAAGCCATTATTCCCACCTGTTATGCATACCACCTTTTTTTAATGTCAAGTTTCAGCTTTTCTGTTACATGCATACATTAGTGTTTGGCAGGCTGATCTTTTACACTGTTGTTTTTTCTTGTCATATCCATTTGAACCTATGTCACATCTTACAAGACTTTTTGTTTTAATGAAAAAACTCAAAAATAAATACCCCCAGAATATATTAACTTAACATAAACACATAGCACTATGTATATCTTCAAATAATGAAGTCTAACCACCCCAGTAAGAACAACTGTCCCAGACTGACAGCTACACTCACATGCTTTAATTGACTGATAATTAAAGGTTATACATGCTAAAATGCATGGTATGGCCTGTGCTTCTACTTACACTAAGTGCTGTCTGTTTTTGTCATATCTTTATTCCGCTCCCAGATGTAGAAAACATTATCTTTTGACAGTTGCTAAAAATACATATTCTATTTTTATTGTCCTCTTATCAGCTTGTCTCCATAGAAACATGACAACCAGATACACAGTTGACTCAACTACAAGCTTCTCATGTTGTACTGTGAACATTTATTTATTAAAAGAAACATTTCATTACATTCAGTTTTTTTTATACTTAAAACATGCTGTTAGATCAAGCCCAGGTCCTTAAGCCAGTCATGCCCTATACAAAAGTAAGAAAAATCATATCAGTTTCACTTATATCATGGTCTGTATACTTTACAACCCACCCCCCTCCAACATCCCAAGATTACAGCCTATTATCTTAACATGCTTTTGTCCAGGCTTTTGTCTCTTTTTACATTTCAGTGCTTACATTTCTTAAAACTAAACAAGAAGAAAGAAAGATGAAAAAAGGCACATTTACTTTAGTATCCTTATACCACACAAAATAACTGAAAATGCTTTACTATGTAACATGCATTATATGTCATGTTTTATAAAAATACTGTTAAGAACAAAAATATTTTACTTACAATTACCTCTTTCCTTCTTCTTCCCCTCTCCTCAATATTCTTCCAAACATTAATGAAATGAAGTAGGGTATATGCTTTGGGGTCTCCTACAAGTTTAACAAAGTCAAAAAAGTCCATTTCCAGGTTTTCTTGTTCAGATATATTTTACAAATGAGTGATGCTTTGTAGTCCCACATTTATTAATTTTCAAGTTGCTGGTTTTCTTCCTGTTGATCTTCATCTCCCAGTTCCAGTCTCTGGTTCATTTCCAACATACTCCTGGTTATTTTAGTCAACTTGTGTGGTTTCTCTGTCCAGCATTTTCCTTTGTAGCATTGGAAAGGATCTCACTGGTATAGTCTCTCTATGAGCTTTATTCTCAGAAGAATAAGAAGCAGAGTCCCCTTCTGTTTAATACCTCACTTTCCTCCAGAGCATGTTCTACATAAAAAAATAAGTGTGACCCACCAGGAAAAAAATATTCCGAAGACAGCTGGATACAGCAGCTAGAATTACAGACCTATCTCAACATTCGCTGATTGCAGGAAAAAAAATACTCCGCATATGCCTGATGTGAAGTGAGTAATCATTTTCCACAAATACTCTACTGTCTCCAACCTGTAGTACTTTATCCTTCTGCCACAATTTTGTAAGAATCAACTCTTTCTTGCTAGTAGGATTGCATCTTTACTGTTAGAGGTCTTGGCTGCTTTCATTTGGCCAGGTTTAGTGCATACTCATGATGTGCCCTTTCAGTTAACAACTCCTGCTTTGGTATACAGATCCAGTTGCTTTTTGTGCTTTTATGAAATGAATACAGTCTGTTCCTTCCAGTTTCTCTGGTACAACAGAAAAATCTCTGTTTTTTCCTATGTGCTCTGTCCTGTAATTCTAACATTTTTGAAATATCTCTTCTCGAGCAGTCTCATACTCAGCCAGGCTTTTCTTCATTTCATTATCTGATTTTTACAGTTTTATCAGCTCATCTTAATATCTGTTTAAAACTTCTATTTTTTCCAGTCTTTTGTTATTTAAGTTGATATACTCCTTCAGTGTTTCATTTATTTTAATCAGCTCTGAACACATTTGACTTATTTTTTCCTCTAGATAACTGGAAGTCATATCTTGCACCAAAGCTGGAGCTTGAATTGCTTTTTGCCAAACAGCTGCAGGATTCTTCCCAGGCAATGTTTTCTCTCCACCTTTTGTGATTGATTTTCTTTCAGGTTCTCTAAATGTCTTCTTTGCTTGCATTCAGGCAGTGCACTTACTAGCCAGTAAGTGAAATTTACTCCAAAATACAAACTCATTGTCTCTCTTTTCTGAGTTTCTGTTTTCACAATGGGAAAGCTGAAATTAAGCTGTTATGTAGTATGCAGCCATCTTGGAAGTCTTCTCCCCTATAAGGTGACATCCTAGCATCCTTCAAATTAAACCTGGATGGTTACCCATAAGTTTACTCTGCGAATGACTTCCTTTGCCTTTTTTTTTGGGGGGGGGGTTATAACATGGAAGTTGTTATTGTCAAGTTATAAATGGTGTTGTGACTCAATTATTCTGTATTTTCTGTGGTCCTTGATCTATGAAGAAATGAGAAAATATGTATGCCTGTGTATGCCATACGCATGTTTTAATTTCCTCCATGCTGACCTTTAACCCTTTTTTCATTAGCCTTGTTTACATACTTCTTTCCGCATGCCACAAATGGAATCTGAATACAAGAAGATGTTCCTGATTATCTTCCTTTCAATGTGTAGAATCTGAATACAAGAAGATGTGCTACAGACCACAGATGGACAGGTAAGAGAGGTATGTGTGTGTGAAATGCCATAGTTATGGATAGCAGGTGGTTATTAATTTGCTCAGGTTCAAACCCTGTACCTTAATTGCAAGAAACAAGAGCCTGAATCTTCTATCCCAACTACCAAGCTGCTATTCAAGTGCATTATTTTCAAGGAATTGAGTTTCATGAGCATTTTTCAAGGAATTGAGTTTCAAGTGCAGTTTCAAGGAATTGCGAGCTTCAATGAAAGAAAAGTTTACTGCTGCTCATGCTAAGTCTGCTTAAAATATGCAACTGTTTTGTTTAGAGAATGTATTACTCTTGTGCTACAGGACTGAAAAGCATGGTTAGTGGCACAATAGGTAGTATACTTGCTTTTGATGCCAAAGGTGATGAGTTCTACTCCCACAGCATGTAGCTGGATTGCTGACACTATGTTGTACTTTAAGGGTGGTGGGGTGCTGCAGTCCTGAGTATGTTCTCCTTTGAATGAGATGCCTACTAACTATGAACCTGTTTTCAGTTTGCCATCCATTCACTATTGCAATATTACCAGTTTACCATTTTTTCCAAATGTAGCCTAGGCAATTTATTCTTCAAGGGCAGCAGGTACTGAATTTGTAGAAGAAATATTGAAATATAAAGTTGTTTGCTGGCAGCAATTTCTTCTTCAGTTACAGTTGTCTTTAATGTGGAATTATTCAGATGACTTTTACTTCTGCAGAGATTGTACATATTGACTGATATTGGTGGAGTGTAATGACGCAAGTGTGAGTGACCTTTTATGGTTGAAATATTCTGATTTGGGCAGTTTTGCCATTATTGGTTCATACGTTTTGTTTCATTGCTTACTGGAAAAATATTCAAAGCTATAAATTTAAAACGTTCTAACAAGTAGTACTCTATATACAAGGAATATAATGTAATGCAATCAGGAAGGTGAATCAAAGAACTCATGCATGTTTGCATAGTTCTAAAAATGTGTGCAAAGAGCCTATGATTTTAAAACAGCCCAAAGGTAAACGTTAGCTACCACTGGCCATTTGCATTTTCTTTGAATGTGATTTTCAATGCCATTTCAATGAATGTGAGTTTCAAAGGTAGAGAAGTTTTAATGCTGTTTCCATTGTGAGACTATACAGCTTTATTTAGCGAATGCCTATCAGTGCTTGTGCTATAAATTTTGAAATAAAAGTTTTAAATCAAATCCAAATATCTGTAATCATTGTAGAAGTAAAGCAGAAAACAGTGTGCACATTGACAGGTTTGAACAGTGTTTATGGTAACTGGGAGAATTTGCCAAGTAATGGGATACTGGAATGGTCCGGGGGGGGGGGGGGGCTATGTATGGTTGAGTGATCCATTCCATAAGTCTCAACTGTCCACATTTTCACAGAATGTCCATATTTCAGCCTCTTATTTTGGTCTGTTTCGCATAAAATTTGTGTTTTTTCTGGCAAATCACATTGGCTTGAAGTCACTAAACAGTAAAAAATGACAGTCATTTGAGCTTCAGACTTCATATCCTTCAGAAAATATATAATAATGCAAAATCTGTCATTCTAGTAACTTTCTAAGTTTACAGGCGCAATAATTACATCTGTCCTTATTTTTGGACCGTTGTCATCCGTTATTTCTGGTTTTTTTTTCAGATTTCTTGTATTGAGCATTTGAGAGGTATGTAACCCCTAGGGCCCCATTTGACCACGTTCCGGCGCTGCTACCTCGTACTAATTCATTCATTCTAAGTGGTAGTCAGTTTTTATTTATACATTTTTAAAGGTTTGGGTAGGCTAGCCATTTTACCCTTTTCGGCTAATACTTGAGCCAAAGGAATGTAAGACAAGAATGTAGTCAGAACAGTAACAGTGTACGACCCACCAATATACATGTGATCCAATTTCTGCAGGCACACTGTAATTTTGCATGTACAAAAGGAAACACTTTCAGAAGAGTAGCGGCAAATAAATTAAATAGTAATGCCGACAGATACATGCGTGCACAAGAAGAGAGTTGCAATTTTATATGCAAACTTAGTTTTTTAAGCATTCCTTTTTCAAGGTTTAATATCACAACCTTATAGTCAAATCTGATTTGTCAATAACAGTTCTAAAATTCTTTAGAATTCCATACACTTGTTACTTTATCTATTAGCATTAATGACAAGAACCACTTCAGCCTGGTAACTGAATCAACCAAAGTTTAGACGCGGGGCTAGATTCCTGGGGCTGACTGTACATCAGGCCCTTCGCCGGGCGAGAGTTATTTTCGCGTCGTGCAGAAGTTTACATCGCCTTTGGCTATTATAACCCAGTTGCAATACCACACGCATAAGCAGTTGAAACACTGTTAGGTTACCATGGCGACGAGATTTGTTTATACTTTACGCCAAAGAATTGGTCGTAAGGAAGTTCAGGATCAATGGCGCCTACTATACAAATAAAGGTGGTTGGGCTTCTTGGAGAGCCATCGTTTCACTGCGCTAAGAGTGTTGCTGAGGTAAATATAAAACTATAGCCCACTTTATAAACAACAATCTCTAACCCTTGCTTCGTATGAACGTTGCTTAACTGGGTCTCCCAGTCAATGCTGATGATTATTTACTAGTCTTTTAATAAAGGTAAACCATAATATGAAGCATACTCACTTTGCGTATTCTAATAGGGTCATCCTAAGAAGCAGTCGACTGTCGCTTACGTCGATAAACTGTAAAGTACAATACTACTGTATTTTGTTTATTTTTTTCAACGAAGTTCAAGTAAAATAATACTTTATAAACAATAGCAGGATTAAATTATAAGGTTACAGTTTCGTTCGCGAATACACTTTTTTTCTGCATTTTAATTTTACGAACATCTTTAGGAACCTTGCATTTTTTTGTACATTATGTTAAAGCTGATAGGTAACGTTTTCAGAAGGGTAGCCACAATTTAACGGGCCATCTTATTAAATTACTATACAACGCACTGTGGGAGATGTGCTTAGAGTTACCACCTGTCCCAGTCCCTTTGGACATTTGTTTCCTTAAAAAAGGCAAATGGCCTGAGATTTTAGAACAAAAAAAATTTCCTAAGTTTTCTTTAATAGTCGCATTAAACAGTTATTTTGTATCTGAAACATCTAAATGTTATATAAGAAATAGAATAAGCGACTCAAATGCTTCAAGAATGAGCTTTTATTTTGGCAAAAATGTGAAGTTCTGTCCTTTGCACTGGCCATGGGTATATTTTATCCTGCAAAACCTGAACTGATGAAGGGTTGATCCCAAAAGCTTTGTGATTTTTTTCCTGTTTGGAATAAAAGCTGCATTTTACCTCATCGTTTCCAGGTTTTGGATTTTTTTTACTACTGTTTTGCATTTTGTATCCTGTCTGGTTTACCTGATTCTTGGGATCCTGCAAAACTTCACATTTCTACAAAAAAAATGCAGCACTTTGGGCATGTGAACATGTAGCAACCCTAATGGGATCAGATCTTTTTGCAAAAAGTGCAACAGAAAATCCAGATTACAGAAAGAGAAATGTGGTGTCTGTAAATTCACTTGGTGGATGAAAGCGCTTATCAGGAATTAATTAGTTTTTTCCGGTGACAAAGCCTGTTTTGAGCATGTTTCTTCAGTGCCTTCATAGATGAGGAATTAACATCTGAGGTTGTGGACTGTTTATTAATGTTGCTTAATATTGTAACATTTAAATGCTTTTATTTTTCATTTTTTAAAATAACAAGGAAGTGAAGTCAGTCCTTTACCTTAACTCTGGGGACCACTATCTCTGGTTTTGTCCTGAAAACATGCATACATACAGTTACTAAAATTACCTGTTATTTTAATTTCATTGCCATGCCTGTCACAGAATCAGTATCTGCATTAACAGGAGAGGGCATGGTTGAAGATAGTTGTGGCAGAGAATCATGGGAGTCTCAAGTTATTTAACTGTCATGTTTAAGCTACACAGACTCTTCGGCTGAATTTGTGCATTAAAACAAAATTGTAGTGGTTTTGTGTAAATAGCCAGCTTTAGCGGTCACTGGGGACCCCTGTTCTTGGGGGGGGGGGGGTGGACCCAACCACAGCAAGATTTGTTATCTTGATATTTTGTAACATGTCTGTCAAACCAATAAAAGCTAGTACAACAATCTGGTATACTTAATAAACCAGGTGGGTAATAAGTCTTATTTGTATCTCCTTTAAAATTTAAAGAATGATATCTCTGGTTATAGTAACAGTGTTTTATCAAATAACTTGCTTCACAATTCCCTTAAATATTTTATCACTGACATAGTGCCCCTGGCTTAGTTAAACCCTGTTGGTGGATACTGTCTCTACTAAAATTAGCAATACTGCCAGCTTTAGGTACCTACAATACCCATGGCTGCAGGGGCCCCACAGAAGCTGATGCTGGTTGGGGAAAAACGAGGAAAAATGTATTAATGTCTTGGTTATGCACCTTAACCTGAACAGGGAGGTGATATGACCCTGTTAAGATAAACCTAACAATGAACATGTACAAGGTAAGCACTAGACAGATCAGCTCAGAGTGATTAATCCTTGGATTTTATGAAGAGATGATACTTCCAATCTACAGGGATTGTTTTCTTTTTCAGGGATGTTTATAAATACTGGCAGAACATCAGATACTATAACTCTTAACTTCTTTGCTGAAGAATTCAGTGCTGTGCCAAGAATAATAGCAGAATAAAGGCTCAAAATCAGGAACACATTTTAAATATTACTCTAATTCACTTAAGAAAGTTAATAGAATAACACCTATTGAATCAACTTGCAAATTCTGGACAACAAGAAGTATAAAACTCCAATGTCTGGTTTTATTGACTGTCTGTAATCCTGAATGATTTACCAGCAAATCAAACTTTTATGAAAGACAGAGCAAGATTATAAGCAAAATCAGGGAAGGTATGTAAAATCAGAGACAGTGACAGCTATCCATTACTCCTCAATGAGGTAAATAAAAGTGACTTATCCCTGCTGGATTTGACAACTGCTACACAGCAGTCACTGATCTGGTGTGTTGGTACAAGTATTGCACAATGTATTGCTATTTGCTAAAATAAGTACACTATTAGTATAGCTATGGGTAATGTCTGTGTGTGTGTGTGTGTGTGTGTGTGTGTGTGTGTGTGTGTGTGTGTGTGTGTGTGTGTGTGTGTACATGTGTGTAAAATATCAGTAATTTTTATCTGTGCACACACCCAGTAATACCAGGACACATACATTATTCTTCTGGGTATCAGTAAAAATGCAGCTAACAAATAATTGTATTTCAAATGTTAGGCATAAAATATATCACACAACATTCAGACTATCTCCCCAGACTATATAAATGGATACAGAGGGTATCCCTTAATCATCCTTGACTGTGTGTAGGGAACCCACAAAAGCTGTTTGCTGGTTGGGGAAAATGAGGAGAGAAAAACATATTAATTTTCTGATAATGTTCTTTAATCTGATCCGGGCTGTGGTATGACACTGTTAGGATGATATTGGCCACTGCTCTCAACAGTATCCATTCTAAAAACCATCCTTGCTCAGATGTGTGTGTACAGAAAGCTTCTGTTGGTTTTGTGTGTGTGTGTGTGTGTGTGTGTGTGTGTGTGTGGGGGGGTGGATATGTATGTTTTTTTCATCATGGTCAAACCTTAGAGGTTTTTGGACTGAGGACAATGGAGTCATTATTTCTTTTACTTTTCTCACAGACCACAGAATTGTACAAAGAAGGTTACTATAGCTTGTGTAGGCACAGTGTACTCTCTAGAAGCAGCAAAGTGGAATACTTTACCAGAATCATTAGTTTTTTTCACTTTCCTCACAATCGCACACCAGGCACGTATACAGGTGGCTGCCATTGGGGGTTAGGAGTGAGGAGGTATACTATGCATTTGTATGTCAGTAATCACTTGAAATATATGATTTTGGCAATTTGAGCCTCTGCTTTATCCCAGTGTAATACCAGAATAATAGTTAGGCAGTGATTGTCTTTTTGTGAGGGGTTAGGGAGGCAGGCAGTATTCCCATATACGATCTGTCTGTCCTCACAACAATTGGTTTGTTAATTTATTGTTAGCTACTATTTTGTCAACTTTGAACATTAAGCCTTGGGCATGACTTGTATCTTCCTTGAAAGAATAAAAAAAAAAGGGTACTTACATATTATCACAACCACTTTTCCAAGCGGCAATGATTCTTTATGTTTTCAGGAAAATATTTCTGTTAATCTTAAAAGGGTTGTCTGAACTACCCATTATTAGTGTGTCACATTGTGTATGACCTAGGAAGAGTAGAAATGGGCACATTTTCTGTTCGTGTTGTGACAATGGATTGAACACATTCGTCCCTTGGATGCGAGGTATGCAAATCCCCACACAAGCCTCTCCAGACCTGCCTCCACTGCAGTCTGTCCAAGTATGCCTGTTTCACTACCGACCATTACTAACCTGCAGTATGCAAAAATAAAAACATTGTAATATGTCAACAAATGAACACCACATCTACTTTTGTTTACATTGGTACATTGTAAGAAAGCATACTGCTTTACCATCTTAAACTGTACACAGTGATAATGACATCCCGATGCAGTAGTACAACGAGCAACAGGTATATAAACACAGTGGTTTCTGTGCCTCTCAACCGCTTATCGCAAGAATTATTCAAAGCCAAAGGGCAAAAACTATTTCAATTTCTGTCCCGGTACATAGTCTATTTCAAGAACGTTAAGTAGTTGCACTCATAAGAATGACACACGTGGCCGACATGCCTCTCAACTTCCCATCTTTTCACAGACTGTCCATGTTTGCATTATAACTTGCTTGTTCTGTAATCTTCATAACATTTGTGGATTCCTTGCAAGATGTACGATAGTCCAATACTAGGTATTATCGCAATCAGTTTTTGGACAAGAGAAACAGCTGTACAGCTGAAAAGAACCATTTCTCATGTTGGAAAAGTGGTTGCAATAATACGTAAGTACCAAAAAAAGACTACATTTTTTTTCTTACTCATGATTTTTGTTTAGGCCACCGTTGGATTAAAAGGTTGGGGAAAGCTCTAAAATGCATCCCAGACCATCTGTAACCTTATGGCTTCTTGGACTCTGGCTTATTTGAGTTATTTCCTAAATGGTTATTACTGTGCTGGCTTGGTCAGGAAAGGTTATGTTAACAGGATGCAAGGAAAACTAAAGCTGAACAACAATTAATTTTCCTTAATTATAATTTCTGTTCAAGCCATCACTGAATGAAAAGGTTGTGTAAAAAGAAAAAAAATATATAAATGCACTTCAGAGCAGACAGAAAGTTAATAGCTTTCTGAAAAAACTGAAGAGTAAAAGCAAACTATATGAAAAGGAAGACAAAATGTAATGTGTATGGTGTGAGGAGTCCAAGATGGGAGGAAACAGAGGGAAGGAGTGCAGGGTGTGGGGGCTGAAAAGTTGGCCTAGGGCATGATTTCACGTAAGTCCAGACCTGTATATAGAGTTGTTGTAATGCACTATTGTTGCAACTAAATGGCAGTAATTGTAAATGTCCCTGTGTAAGATTGGCCAATATAGTGTTGTACACAGGCCTGCTGTAATGTAAGAGAATTGTAGCTACCAGTCAGGCTGTGTGTACTACTCCTAAAAGTTTGTAGTGTGAACTAAAAGATTGCTTAAGATGGATTGCAGTGACACCAAGTTTGACATTTGCTGGAGGCCCCCAAAATGCTAACACCGGCCCTTTTTCGATGGAGTATTTAAATGCAAGCATCAGTGTAGTAGAACAACAATAAAGTATAGTATAAGCACCCTACCACTCAATTGTCCAGAATTTCACAGAGTATAGAGATTTTTGTCTCATATGAGTATTTCTCAAAAATATGTGGCTTTCTGGTAAGTCGCTGAGTACTGAAGTCACTAAATAAAGACAAACATTTTGAGTTTCAGAGTTCACATCCTTCAGAAAATACATGTTAATGTAACACTTGTCATTCTAGTAACATTACAGCAATATTTAAGATTTGTCCTTGATTTGGGGTCTTTGCCCGGCCCCCCATTATTATTAACTTTACCCAGATTTCGTGCTCTAAGAGGTCAAGAGTTATGATTAGCACAGTATTTATGGTTTTGCCAGTGAGATGGCATCCATCTTAGTTGGCATTAATGAAAGGCATAGAACAGGTGCATGAGTATAGTGATTTCAGCTTTTTAAAGGGGGAGCTGGTACTCATATCCATTACTGCCTTACTTGACATATATGGATACAGAAAGGGATAAAAGACTGAGAAGGCCTGCTTACAAGGATTTCTGATTTTTTTCTAACAGTAAGTTACAGAATTGCCTGTGGTAATGATGCCTTAACTGCATACTTCACCATTACTGTTTAACTGCTCATCCTTCATTTTAGTAATCAAATGATGTACAAAGGTATGGGGAGTTAAATGGGGGTGCTAGTAGCCCTTGGAAGCAGTGCTACAGATTAGTTTTTTAATTGTACTTCCATGTTATAATACTTCTTCAGTGATAATGCAAATAATTTGTGTATTACAAAAGCCTCTTGTAGGAGCATGAGACCCATTCATTTTCATTTCCCCGGTTCTGTGTGACTCTTGTCGCTGTTTTCTGGAAATGTGAAGTTAACAGAATGCAGATCATCACAACACATCACTATAGAGATTCTGTAACATTTATACTTATCATCACTACAGATGTTCTGTAACATGGATTTATAATAAATGTGTCATCATCATCATTATCATCATCATAATCACTACACATCACTACAAAAATTCTGCAACATGGGTTTATATTAGATAGTTGTAAGCAATATTTCTGGTATGGGGTACTGCTATCACTTAATTCTCATATCTTTATACAGCAATTATTAATACAGTGAAGGGTGGGGTGTTCAGGGGGCATCCCCCAACCTATTCTTGTTAAATGATGTACTGAGTCTTGCATTCTGGAGAGCATTTATGCATATTATTTTTGTTCTGCTATTCATTTTATAGTTTCTAGAAAGAGAGCTGTTTTGGTTATCTTCCTATATACATTGTTGAGTGGATGAGTCAAATTGCTTATTCGACTGATAAAATAGCCATGAACATTGCTTCACTGGTGTAGAGGTTCAGTCCCAGAGTATGCTGCTGATGACTCAGATGCAGCTGATGAGCTGGCTAAAGAGATGGGAGGGCACTGACTATCATTAGCACCCTGTTATACTGCTTGACATTTCCTTTAATTTACAGAATATTAGAGCACTGAAACCATTGACTGGCAACCTATATGACCACACAGTTTTATGTGCACTGGTGACCTGAGTACTATTATTTTTAGTGGCTGATAATACTACATTAAGAAATGTTTAATATATTTAGTTGTTTAAACTTAATAGTAAAAATTATACTGCTGCCATGATTTATTTGTGTGTTGTTCATTTGATGTTTTGTAAGTACATAAATCCCTAAGATGAAAAAAATTGTTCTGTTGTTTGTGTTATCCTTTGCAGACAGGTTCAGTGTTCCCCTTAACTTTTTATCATTTGCAAACCACTAAACATAATTGTATGTGGTGCAGGGATCATTCCCATTTACAAAATGTAGCAGACATTTTTTTTGAAATCCTTGTTGCTGCCCTTTCAGTGTTAACTTTGGTATAGTGCACCTGTAAAAAGCAGAGCAGACCTGGTTAAAGTTGCAACACCATACTGACAGAAATTAACAGTAGTGACATAGTGTAATGCTATCTTATGCTGATCGAAATGAGATAGTGGCATTTGATGGGGGGCACAGGGCTGTTCCTGTGCATTACCAACTGTCTAGAGGCCTGGAAATGCTTCTGTATAACATGAAGGCCTGGACTCGGCAGGTCTCTGCAGACAGCATTGGTACAAGTGAAAACACATAGATCATATGTGTAAGGACATATAAGCTTAGTTTTTTTTCTCATTGTCTTCGTTCACTTTCGTGTGACCAGAAAAGTAGGGTATTGATCAAGTTTTGTTTTGGTTAATGAGAGTGGATGTCACATTGTGAGTAATATTTTTTTTTGTATGGATATGCATTTCATCAGCAAATTTAGAAAACATTAAGTTATCGCAGAATGGAGTTTTGAGGTGCTGCTGTGTTAAATTGAAGCATTCTAATATGGAATTGCTCATGCTACAGCATGCGAGCCATCCTTCAGGTAACTGGAGAACCATTTAATAACAGATGCACTGCAGTCTGTTGTGTGTATCCTTTGTAGGAGAATGGTGTGATTGATGAAACTGTAGGTTTTGAAGAGGGCGTACACTTAAAGCTTGTCATAACAGCAGCCTGCACTTAAAGTGCATAGAGGCTTCTTTACTTTGTCCTGCAGAATAAAGATTGTGCCATGATAAATAAATAAATAAAACTACAGCTAAACCACTCCCTGAGTATAATGAAGTTACTGAAGTCCAATGATAACAGGAATGGAAGCACCTACTCAATATATATCTTTCACATTTTATTGTTTTACTAAAAGTGTGTGTCATTTTGGAAGTGGTTTAGTTGTATTTTTTTATTTCTAGCAGCTACTTCTTGGGGTGCTGTCAGTATTTCTTTTTGTCATATATTTCAAGTGACTGCTGAAATACATATATATAGCATGCCTACTAACTCCTCGATTCTAACCCCAAAGGCAACCAGCTGTATATGTGCCTGATGTTTGATAGTGAGGAAAGTGAAAATAAATAATGATTGCAATAATGTATTCTACTTTGCTGCTACCGGGCAGTACACTGCCCCTACAGGAGCTAAAGTAACCTTCTTTGTATACCTCTGAGGTCTGTTAGAAAAGTAAAGGAAATGATGACTACACAAGCCCCAGCACCCACATAACCTATAGTAAGTTTCTGTACACAAACATCTGAGCAGGGGTGTTTTAGAATGTTTGTGGTTGAGGACAGAGGCTATTATCAGTTTTATCCTAACAGGGTCATATAATAACTCCATCCAGGCTAAAGAGTGCAGTCAGAAAATGAAAGCATTTTTTCTTCTCATTTTTCCTCAACCAGAAACAGCTTTTGGGGTCCCCACAGTCAATGATGATTAAGGGAGCCCCCTGTATCTATTTATACAGTCTAGGGAGTGGAGGCCACCTAATACCTAGAAGACTTAAGTGTCCGAATGCCTATGACATACATTATGCCTTACTTTTGAAATATAATCAGTTGTTAGCTTGTTAGCTACATTTTTTATTGATACCCAGAAGAATAACATGTGTGTTCTGGCATTATTGGATGTGTGCATTGATAACACACACACACACACACACACACACACACACACACACACACACACACACACACACACACACACACACACACACACACACATCACAGCAATATTAATTTTGTACTTATTTCAGCAAGTACATTGTACAACACTAGTACTGCTACACAAGATCAGTGACTGCTGTTTAGCAGTCATCAAACAGTAACAGGGATAAGACAATTTTATTTACCTCAGTAAGTAGTAAATTAATACCTATCACTATTCCTGATTTCACAGATATTCCTGATTTTGTCTCATAATTTTACTCTGTCATACTAAATCAAGTAATCATAGTTTTACACTTATTGTCTAAAAATTGCATGTTGATGCAAATGTGTTATTCTATTAACTTTTTCAAAGTGAATTAGAGTAATATATAAAATGTGTTCCTCATTTTGAGACTTTATTATGCTATTATTTTATCACTGAACAGAATTCTCCAGAAAAGACGTTGAGAGTTATAGTACCAGTTGTTCTGCCAGTATGTATAAAAGCCCTGAAAAAAAAACATCCCTGAAGATTAGAAGCATCAGCTCTTTTTAAACTCCACAGTTTGCACTGAGATCGGTCACCCTGGGCTGCTGATCTCGCTAGTGCTTACTTTGCTTATGTTCATTACAGCTTTGCCCTAACAGGGTTATATTACAGTCCTGTTCAGGTGAAAGAGTGTAATTGAAAATTAATACATTTTTTCTCCTCATTTTTCCCCAAACAACAGCAGCTTTTGTGGGCCCACCACACAGTCAATGAGGATTAAGGGGCCCCCTGCAGCCACAGTTATTGCAGGTACCTAAAGCTGGCTATGTTGTTAATTTTAGTGAAGAGGATGTCCACCAAAAGGGCTTAACTAGGCTGGAGCATTATATCATTGGTAAAATATTTAATGAAATTGTAGAGCTTGTTACTTGACAAAATACTATTACTGTAACTAAAGATCTTTGAATTTTGAAGGAGATAAATACGAGTTATTGTTACTTACCTGGTTTAAGTATACAAGCTTGCTGTACTAGCTTTTGTTAGTTTGACAGACATGTTACAAAATATCAAGATAACATAAGTTGCAGTGGTTGGGGGCCCCCCAGGACCAGGGGGCCCCCAGCGACCGCAGGGTTCGCTGGTGCCTAAAACCGGCTATGACTACAGATGTTCTGTAACATGGATTTATAATAAATGTGTCATCATCATCATTATCATCATCATAATCACTACACATCACTACAAAAATTCTGCAACATGGGTTTATATTAGATAGTTGTAAGCAATATTTCTGGTATGGGGTACTGCTATCACTTAATTCTCATATCTTTATACAGCAATTATTAATACAGTGAAGGGTGGGGTGTTCAGGGGGCATCCCCCAACCTATTCTTGTTAAATGATGTACTGAGTCTTGCATTCTGGAGAGCATTTATGCATATTATTTTTGTTCTGCTATTCATTTTATAGTTTCTAGAAAGAGAGCTGTTTTGGTTATCTTCCTATATACATTGTTGAGTGGATGAGTCAAATTGCTTATTCGACTGATAAAATAGCCATGAACATTGCTTCACTGGTGTAGAGGTTCAGTCCCAGAGTATGCTGCTGATGACTCAGATGCAGCTGATGAGCTGGCTAAAGAGATGGGAGGGCACTGACTATCATTAGCACCCTGTTATACTGCTTGACATTTCCTTTAATTTACAGAATATTAGAGCACTGAAACCATTGACTGGCAACCTATATGACCACACAGTTTTATGTGCACTGGTGACCTGAGTACTATTATTTTTAGTGGCTGATAATACTACATTAAGAAATGTTTAATATATTTAGTTGTTTAAACTTAATAGTAAAAATTATACTGCTGCCATGATTTATTTGTGTGTTGTTCATTTGATGTTTTGTAAGTACATAAATCCCTAAGATGAAAAAAATTGTTCTGTTGTTTGTGTTATCCTTTGCAGACAGGTTCAGTGTTCCCCTTAACTTTTTATCATTTGCAAACCACTAAACATAATTGTATGTGGTGCAGGGATCATTCCCATTTACAAAATGTAGCAGACATTTTTTTTGAAATCCTTGTTGCTGCCCTTTCAGTGTTAACTTTGGTATAGTGCACCTGTAAAAAGCAGAGCAGACCTGGTTAAAGTTGCAACACCATACTGACAGAAATTAACAGTAGTGACATAGTGTAATGCTATCTTATGCTGATCGAAATGAGATAGTGGCATTTGATGGGGGGCACAGGGCTGTTCCTGTGCATTACCAACTGTCTAGAGGCCTGGAAATGCTTCTGTATAACATGAAGGCCTGGACTCGGCAGGTCTCTGCAGACAGCATTGGTACAAGTGAAAACACATAGATCATATGTGTAAGGACATATAAGCTTAGTTTTTTTTCTCATTGTCTTCGTTCACTTTCGTGTGACCAGAAAAGTAGGGTATTGATCAAGTTTTGTTTTTGGTTAATGAGAGTGGATGTGCGCGTCACATTGTGAGTAATATTTTTTTTTGTATGGATATGCATTTCATCAGCAAATTTAGAAAACATTAAGTTATCGCAGAATGGAGTTTTGAGGTGCTGCTGTGTTAAATTGAAGCATTCTAATATGGAATTGCTCATGCTACAGCATGCGAGCCATCCTTCAGGTAACTGGAGAACCATTTAATAACAGATGCACTGCAGTCTGTTGTGTGTATCCTTTGTAGGAGAATGGTGTGATTGATGAAACTGTAGGTTTTGAAGAGGGCGAAGTACACTTAAAGCTTGTCATAACAGCAGCCTGCACTTAAAGTGCATAGAGGCTTCTTTACTTTGTCCTGCAGAATAAAGATTGTGCCATGATAAATAAATAAATAAAACTACAGCTAAACCACTCCCTGAGTATAATGAAGTTACTGAAGTCCAATGATAACAGGAATGGAAGCACCTACTCAATATATATCTTTCACATTTTATTGTTTTACTAAAAGTGTGTGTCATTTTGGAAGTGGTTTAGTTGTATTTTTTTATTTCTAGCAGCTACTTCTTGGGGTGCTGTCAGTATTTCTTTTTGTCATATTGGGATTGTGAAACCAGGGAAATACTGCCAGTCCAGCTATCTGGAATGTTGTAAATAATTATATGTCACTTGAAAATATTAATATGATTTATATAGAAATGTGACACTGCCAGCCCAGCTATCTGGAATTTTGTAAATAATCATATGTCATTTGTGAATATTAATATGATTCATATGCTTGTCTTACAAATGTAAGAAAACTAAATGTTATGTGAATATTAATCTACTGGTGAAGAAGTGTGTGTTGAACTGTATGTTATGTACTGAGCTTCAAGAATGTAACCACAGGGGGGCATGGCCAAGATGTGCTTTGAGTAGCAGCTGTTCTCTTCAGCTCTGTCTGTTCAGATCTTTTATGACAGGATTTTTTTGGAAATACTATTCTTTTTTGTAGTTATTTTTATTAATTTGATACATCCTAATACAGAATTGGATAGTATATATAAAAATATTGAAATCAGAAGATTTTCCTGTCAAAATCTACAGTCATAAGTTCTTCTTCATCAGAAAACAGAATGAGCTTCACCAAATCTTCCCAGCAAGATACAACCTTTAAAAAAGAACTGCAGTCCCTGCTGTCTAACATTCAAGATGTAACTAGTAAAACAATCAGAATGGATATGAAACTGGATACTTTTAAAGAAAGAAGTACTTAACAAATGGATACCTTACATGAAGATATGCAGCAACAGAAACAACTCATTTCTGGGATTGAATCAGCCTTGAATGATATGAACACTAGGATACAGGAAGGTGAACATAATATTTAATTTTTTATTGAAGCAAAATACCATGCTTCAAACAAAAGTAGATGATCTTGAGAATAGATCATGCTGTAACAACATTAAAATATTTGGTTTGCATGAAAATATAGAAAATAATAACATGGAAAAATTCCTGTCTTCATGGTTACCAAAAATCTTAGAGTTACCTGAAGCTCTGTCCTATGGGATGGAGAGAGCCCACACATCCCTGGTTTCTTCCAAAAGCAGCAAAAGCACTTCAACAAAATCTGTAATTGTTACATTTTTATCCTCTCATGACAAAGAAATTGTTTTAAAGACTGCCTTGGCAAAATCTCCAATCAAAATAAAAGATACTCTAATCTGTTTCGATAATGACTATTCCCCTGTGGTAATTTCCAAAAGAAATGTGTTCTTGCCTTTGATCAAAGAATTAAAAAAAAATCAAATAAAGTCTCATTTATTATTCCCAGTAAGGCTGAAGATCTTTCATCAGAATGCTACAAAAATATTTGAAGATGTAGACTCTGTTCTTTCTTTCATCAAAACAAACAAAATATTAGATAAAATTGAAGACATGGAGTGGGCAAATCCTAGTTCACAAAGAGTTGCTGAAAATGAAACCTGGAAATCATTTGAGCAAAAAAGAAGCATAAAAAATAATGTATTTCCAATTATAAAATTCTCTTAACATTATCCAATATTGTTGCAGCCATCTCTTGAGTTGGGGAGAATGAAACTGAGACAACTGGTAAGTTATTAAATTATAAAATTAATATTCTGATTTATTGATGCTTTTATTACTGGCTTAATATAATATGATACATTAAAGTGGGTTATTGTTGCTATTATCTATTTGAAAGTAAACGGAAAATGTATAGTATTTGTTGTTGCACATTTTAATCTGAATAAGATTTAACAGTGGGTAGTGTGATGACTGGGGAGAGATGGGTGAAGGCTGCCAGCCTAGTCAAATAGAATTTGATATATAATTCTGGCATTTGTACCTAAATGTAAAATACAGGCATGTATTCTTGAATATAAAAGAGTACTGTGAAATGTGGAACTGCAAAATATGTGACAACATTGCACTCTACTGGCCCAGTGAAGCATGTTGTGACCCTTTCATGTTAGAATTCGGCTCCAGTGTGTCTGGATGAAGGTTTCATGCCCATTGTTTTAAGACTAAAGTTTATGACCAGAATTTAGATGTGGAATGTGCTTTATTGCTCTGGTTTCTGTTAGAATATACAAGTGAAATGTCTTCTATTGTTGTAAGTTTCTGAGCAGGTGTTAGATTGCTAAATAATGCAGTTTGTTTGCCTGGGAAAACCTAAGTGTCAACATGATGTAATTTGGGAGGGACCCAGCAAACATGTTTGTTAGTAATGTTTAAATACTATTTCTCACAAGAGACTTAAAGGCATTTTGATTTTGGATATCTAACTCAGCACTCTGCCTAAGCTCACATGTAAGTTTTTAGCACTGTGATTTCTTGTAGGAATAGTTAAAGCTAGGAAAGATTAATTAGGTATTTTTCTTTGAAATCAGACCTGTCCTACTGTATTATTTTAAGTTTCTATTTGATCTCTGAACTCTTAGATATCTCTGTGGTGTAATAGTTTTGTCTTGCGATTTAATTATTTATTATTAAATATTTTTAAAACCTTCTACCTGTGGCTGGTTTGTGTAGAAATAAGCTCTAGAGTACATTGCATATTTGTAGAGGTTATTGTAATAGGCCGCTCTAAAGTAAGCCTTGACTGTTAGTCATACTACCATTGGATTATAATATTGCACAGTAATAATTGGACACCCTTTTAAGGGCCTTTTAGTAGCTGATATTATTAGCTGGGTGGTGGCAGTAATTACTACTGTATAGTCTGGGTAAAGGGGCACAGGTGGAGAATCTGTGTCAGCCTTTCCCAGGAGTGTGTGTAAAGTTGTATAAATACTTATCTCAAAGTGTGTGTGTGTAGTGTCAGCTAATTGGCAGGGACATGAAGCACTGGTTTGACAGAGAGGGTACTGGAGGTTCTAGCTTGCCCAGCTAGGCTGAGACCTGGACCCTATAGCTGTGCCAGTGGGGAGTTTTATTGGGGACCTGGTGAGCAAAGGAGCAACCAGCCCCAGACTGACTGTGATCTCTGTGTGCACTTAAGGGAAATTGTACTTTACTGTGTGTATTAGTTATCCTTTTCTCTTCTGTGAGACAACCTCCATGGTGTTAGTGGTGAGGATTGAGGCTCCTTGATTGCTGGGCCAGGGCATGGTCATCACAGGTAGCATGGACTTTGTTGCACGATTTTCTCCTTATATTTGCTTGTGGTTAGTATGCGACTGGATACTATACTTCCAATGTTGTATTTATATCTTTATTGGGGTGATAGTGTGTTTAGGATTGTATACAGTGTTGCTGATGTGCTATAGTGATGTCCGTTTGTATATTTGAATTATTAGATTCCTGTCATCACTTCTTTCTGTATGTTGCAATATGTTGGTTGTAGCTATTGCTAGCATTCTGTGGTGAACGACTGCTTTATTTAAGCAGAGTGTGCTTGTAATTACTTGGAAGGAGATCTAGTTTCTGATTTATATGTGGGTGCACTGTGGTGT
The DNA here is from genome assembly GCF_019279795.1 of Protopterus annectens. Taxonomy (NCBI): domain Eukaryota; kingdom Metazoa; phylum Chordata; order Ceratodontiformes; family Protopteridae; genus Protopterus; species Protopterus annectens. The sequence goes on from NC_056725.1 coordinate 1,360,552,627, forward strand.
GTTTCCGATGTTGCAGTTAGTCGGTTAAGTTGCTTTTCTGCTAACCACATGTTTTTTTTTATGCTACATGATAGTTGTTCAAGGTGCATTGGTGGGGAATTGATTGAGATGAGCACCTTACATTATGCTCAACGGCTTTCTCTTTTCTCTGGTTCCATTTACTATGGATGGTTATGCTCTGTAATCAGCACATCTAGCTCGTGACAAGTAAAACTTAAGTGGTTAAAGAATTTGATTGTTAATTGAATTAAATAAATAAATGTATAATGCATAAATAGATTCCAGGAATTGGTACCATTACAGTGAAGCAACACTTAGATCATATTATCCAGTTATCTAAAGATTATATAATAATGGCAGGTGATTTTAATTGCATTCTTGATATTAAAGACTCAACCTCACTCAGTAAAAGGAAAATTACAGCCCCTGCAAAAAAAATTAAAGGAATTCTCAGACATTTATCTAATGAAAGATATCAATAATTTTGCTAAACCTAGTTCCTTATACTATACTTTTTATTCTCACAGACATAATTTCTTTTCAAGGGCTTATAGAGTCTTATTTTCCAACAATCTGATAGATTCATTAACTGATACCAAAGTGATTACTTGCCCTTTGTCAGATCATAATTCTATCATTTTTGAGATTGCACTTAATTCAACATACAGTACCCAAATAAAAAGAATATCTGCATACATAACAAAGTTGAATGATTTTAAAGAATTCATAACTATAGAAACCCAGAATTTTATTGACTGTAATAATACTAATGACTCCTCTGAAATTTATTTATGGGATGCCTAAAAGGCATATCTTTATGGAAAGATTACTAACTGGTTCCATAAAAGAAAGAAAAGTTGGGATGAACAACTACATGACATACAAAGTAAATTAGATATTTTAATACTTAGTCAAAAAGTGATAAAGATAATAGTGACAAAAGAAAAGAAATAAACTCATTAAATAACAAATACTTTGAGATATTAAATCACAAAACTATGATTGCCTTAGTGAAATTCAGATTTATACATTTTTCCATTAATCCTAGAAGTCTAAATGTGTTAGCCAACAAAACTAAAAGACTAACTAAATTTAATCATATAAATGAAATATATTCTCCTAACAAAAAAAAGAAAGTCACAGATATACAAAATATCCTAATGGAATCATAAATCTAACATAAGTCATACCACTGAAGAAATTAAAATCTTTATTAACGAATATACTGAAAAAAGACTTTCAAATGAACACACAACCATTATAGATAAACCTATTTCTCTTAAGGAACTTGAAATGCAAATGACTAAATTAAAATCAAATAAAGCTCCTGGAAATGATTGCATCATATCAGAAATTTATAAAATCTTACCAACAAACACTTTAAAATTATTACATAAAGTTTTTAATATCTCCCAAAATGAAAACATAATACATCTCTCATGGAAGTATACTTTTATCTCCCCTATCCTGAAATCTAATAAAGACCCTACTCATTGTTCATCCTATAGACCAATATCTCTACTGAATGTTGATTACAAAATGTTCATGTCAATCTTTGCAGATAGACTCAAATATTTTCTACCACATTTAGTAGAAGATGATCAAACTGGATTCATAATACACAGAAATTCTTATGATAATATTAAAAGAACTCTTTCCTTAATTGAATCAGTTGAATTTTTAAATAAAAATCTAACACTAATTAGATTAGACATAAACTATGCATTTGATTCAATTAACTGCGGTTGTTTATTTATTCTATTAGAGGAATTAAACTTTTCTAACAAATTTATTAATTTAATAACTCAGTTATATCAAGGCAGTCAAGCTTATGTTAAAATAGGCACAAATATATCTCAAAATATCCCAGTTGTTAAAGGCACCAAACAAGGATGCCCACTATCCCCGTTATTATTTACATTAATTATGGAACCATGGGCTAACTTGGAAAGAAATGATAAAAATATTAAAGGTTATTCTTTAAGTTTAAATGAATGTTCCAAAATACAAATGTTTGCAGATGATACACTTATTACTTTAGAAGGGAATAATAATTCCATTAGAGCTCTTTTTATAGATATCAATTATTTTCAAAAAAAAATCGGGCCTAACCTTTAATAATAAAAAAACACAAATCTTGACAATTGGCCCTAAAGAATTTAAATTACATGACGACTTTCGAAAATATCTGACACAATCTGATGAACTACTTTATTTGGGTATTAAATTACTAAAAATATTAAAGATATTATTTGAATAAATTATAATAATAGTCTAATAGCAATAGAAAACCTTATTAATAAGTGGAACAAGATCCCTTTCTCAATGGATGAAAAACTTTCAATAATTAAGATGATTCTACTTCCTAAAATTCTTTATGTCATTCAAGCAATTCCTTTACCTCCCCCAAATTATATAATTAAAACATTTAACTCTATGATTCAAAAAATTTATGGTTTCCAACTACATCTAGAATAACTTTATCTTATCAAATTAGAAATTGGAATAATGGTGGTATAGCTATGCCCGATTTGGAAGTTTATTTGGTTTCTTCGATGGCTAAAACTATTTCTCTCCTCATAGATGTCAGATATACAGCTAAATGAAAAAGATTTTAGAAATGTTAGTATCCGATATAATAGGTAATAATAAATATCAGAAATTAAATCTATTAAACAATATTTTCATTTGGGTTCTAAAATAATATTTTGCTTGCAATCACACTTTGATTTTTAAATCTAATTATTTAGTTTTTCTCTTAAAATCCTTCAGAAATTACATTTATAAATATAATATTTACAAAGATTGGTTATTTCTTCTATTTCCTATAACCTATACACATGGGGTTATATTTTCATCTGATTATACAAAAATGTCTTAATTCCAGCAAAATAATCTATCATTCTGGTTTCAAATTATGTCAAACAATGAGTTGAAATCCATTATGTTATTTAAAATTGAGTATGAGTACAATTCACTTTCTTGGTTGGATTTACATGAAAGTAGGAAATATGTCACAAATAAACTTGATGCAATGTCATCAACAACTAAAAAATCCATACCAAAATTAATCCAGTATATGAATTTATATTTACAACACGAAACCCCGACTAAAAACATTTTGTCTATTTTATATAAGGCTATGAAATCTGACTTGGATGTTGTATGAGAAAACCATTGGAATTATTTTACCTTAATAAATAATCATTCTCCTACAGATAATGACAAAGTAAATATATTGCAGTCAGCTAATGTTACCACTTCATCTCCAAAATGGAAATTATTTACATGGAGATATTTATATAGATTATTTATCACTCCTTTTTCTTTTAGTAAATTCAATAAATGTAATGTTAAATATTGGAGATGTAATATGGAAGAAAATGCTGACTGGCACATATGGTTTTTGATTGTATAAAATTAAACACATTTTGGGAAGATGTTAATTTTTTTTACAAGCTATTTTTCCAGATAACTTTATTCTCTCCAAATCTCTTGTTTTATTTAATAGTCCAGTTCCTGTTTGTGGTAGAAAAGATAATCAACCTTTGATTTGGTCTATATTGTCAATTGCGAGGAAAACCATCACAATAAACTGGAAATCAAATACTTCACCCTCATTCCAAGAGTTTAAAAATATACTTCTTGACGTCTTTAATCTAGAATACTTGACCATCAAATCAAGATCCTCCAGGAATACTACTAAATGTAATATGTGGAAGAAAGTTTATGACTTATTAGAAAAATTATTTAATAATTTTACAAATACTTGGCAAACAATTGTATTTTCATTTAATTGATCGTTTATACATGTAGAGAGCGTTTTTTGTGTCTATAGTTTATATAAGTTTGTTTTATGGTTATGATGTTACTTGTTTGGAAATTGTTCATTTCTAATGTAAACAACTATCTATTGGTTCTAATATTAATAAAGCTGTTAAAAAAAAGAATGTAACCACAGTGTACCCTACTGAAAAAGAACAGAAATGCATATAAACTATATACCTGTGCAAATGTATGTTTTCATAGTAGAAGCTAGTAGAAGCTGCAACATACAGAGTTAACTTGCAAAACTTCATCAAAATAAGTTGAAAAGTAAAGTGTTTTGTTATTGTGTTATCTCAGTTTCAGTGCAGCAAGCAGACACAATGTGTAGACCTAGAGATGTTTCTATTGTCTTGAAACAGAAATAATTACTATGTTTCAAATGTAAAGTGTTTTTATTGCTCTATGACTTCCTAGCAGCTGCACACTTCTGAGAGATATGTATTTTTGACACAATGGTGTTACATTCTAAGTATCTGTTTAGCCTGGAAATTGAAGTCAAGTGATGAGTGATGTCATCTGAGCTAACCCAGTAGTAATGTTGATTATTAATTTAAGAACTCTCTCTCTCAGAGAAAGACTGTGCATTTTGTATTTTGTCTTGGACCTAGAATCATCCATCATCTGCATTTGCCTTGCTCTGTAAGTAAGTTATTTAGGACATAGGATCTTTTAGATATAGATAGGAATATAGCAAATATTAGTTTAGATGTTTTCTTTATTTATTTGAGACTGTCCTGCAGTGGTGTTTTAACACATTTCCCGTGAATCTGAACTATATAGTTACTGTGTTGTTGTCTTGTTCTTTTATTATTTATTATTAAATATATTTAACCTTTTAATTGTGGCTGGTTTGTTTAGAGATATTTAAGCTAAATACTTGCATATGTATTTGGTGACTCTGTATAGGCCACTCCAATAGCCTTGCTCTTGGTCACACTTACCATTTGGATAATAGTAACATTACACAGTAGGATTGGCACCCTTTGTAAGGGCCTTAGAGTAGCTGATAACTGGTGGCAGTGATAACTACCTTATAGTCTGGGCAGAAGGAGGCATAGCTAGTAAACCTGTGCCAGCCTTCTCCAGGAGTATCTGTGTGTTTGTATATAAATCAAATCTCAACGTGTGTGTGTGTGTGTGTGTGTGTGTGTGTGTGTGTGTGTGTGTGTGTGTGTGTGTGTGTTTGTGTGTCAGCTCTTAGGCAGGGACATAAAGCACTGGTTGGACAGAGAGGGTGCTGGTGGTTTTGGCTTCACCACTCGGCTGAGATCTTAACCGTATAACTGAGCCAGTATGGAGTCTTATTGGGGATTTGGAGAAAGAGCCAGAAACCAGCCCCAGACCAACTGTGATCTCTGTGTGCTCTTAAGGGAAATTGTACTTTACTGTGTGTACTTGTCATCCTCCCAATGTGCACGCCTCTAACTGGTGCTAGTGGTGAGGATTGAGGCTCCTTGATTACTGGGCCAGTGCAGGGATATCACAGGGATGTGTCGCTTGCCCCTGTAACACAGATGACAAGTAGGTGGGGTAAATTGTTTAGATGCTTTATTACACAGAAACACATCAGGATGGAATGAATAACAGCATCATCAAATATAAGCAAACTGATTAACATACAGGCCTTACATACAGACATGCTTACATCTCAACAGCTTACTACAAAATGGCAGTCAGGCTCACATGTGCTCATTATTTATACACTTGTGCAAGCCCTTGGATAGCTTCTTAAAGAGATATACACACATTGATCTACAAGATGTAAAGAACGAGATAAAGAGACATCACCATAAAAAACCGTTAGTAGTTGCTCCACAGCCATTTGTTGAAACCTCATCTAAACTTTTATTTCCTTTTCTGATAAATGGTTTGAGAAGTTAGAGCAGAATCATATTGGGAAAGGGGCAACTGAAATGCTGCAAGATCTGTACAAAACGACATGTAAAGAAAGTTGAAAGAGCCAAATAGAATGTAAATGTGTGTGTTTTTGTATTTGTGTGAATGTTATGCCAGGGAACAAAAGCATTCAAATACATCAAATCCAGTAGAGTACCAGTCTTACACAAATATGAAATATGAAAGCTTTTTTTGTTTTGTGAAGTGGTACTGTTAGGGAAAGTTTTTAGTAATGTAATGTGTAGGGTTAGGGCAGGGGTAGGGTTTGGGCTGACACCCATGAATACAGTGGGCAGAAAGGTGAAGACCTCATTGTTTCCTCAAATTTAGTAGCCAAGGGGTTTTTACTCATATGTGCCAACCCTAGCCATACCCTGCCACTAAACTTAACTCTAAACATTACATTACTAAAACCCTTTCCTTAATAGTACCACTAACAAGACAGCACTTCATCTCATTTTGTAGTTGGGATTTATGATAAAGAACATTTTTAGTTGGATACAAGTGATTTGATATTTTGATTCTTCAGTGTTTTGTGCTTTTAGTGTTTTTTGTAGATATTATTAGGTTCATGTTTTGAGTTTTAGATATTTTGTGGAATAAAAACACACACAGGTATATGAGAGAGATTCATAGATATTCCAGAGGTTTGGGAGGCACTGGCTTATAACCCTGCCCCCCACTGAGTTTTTTTTATCTGTTAGTGAAGATTTAGGTACCTGATTTTAGTACTGGTAGAGATATTGGATGTACAGAGAAACAGGAGATCCAAGGCATTTGGGCCTTTCCTAGTATGGTAAGAGAGACCAATATCTCCCCTCAAAAGTCTGTAATACACTGAATAAAGGGAGAGAGGTTCCAGCATCTCTTGGTAGCTCAGGGACTTTCAACTGTCACATTTTCAGGGACTACGAAATTTTGACTTACAATCTTTTTGGTTAGAAACATCTGAGGACTTTCTTATTGTTTGATATATTTAGTGAGATATATTTCTATGGGTATGTTGTATTCCATAACTCACCTGATCAAAGCTGAGTGTAAGAGAGTAATTACCTCAACAGACCTTCATGATATTCCTTTGTCAGTTAGCTGGACTAAATAAAAAGATTTCCTGACATCCTTTGTCACATGACAGTCAAAAGTGAGGTCCCTATTAACCCAAGTACTTGGGTCTCTGACTACATTACATTTTGTAGTGGTATGTAATCTTTACAGTATGATGAGGAGAGGGGTTGAGTACCAAAAGTCATGATACTACACTTGTGTATGTACACATACCCACACACAGATGCATGCATACACATAAATGAGCAAAGAAGAAACCTGATTGATCCTATTGTTAGTTATCTGTGCATGAAATCTTTTCTGTACATGAGGGAAAACTAGGACAAGTCAGGTAGACCTTTCATTCAAGCAGAAATCCAACAAACTGCCACCATTTTCAAAAGGTGTTTAGCAGAAAAAAAGCTATCAAACACAAAAATATCCTCCCTGAAAAAAGAAATTAAAAAAGTGAGACTTCCTATAGAGTTGATGGCCATTTTAACTCCTCTTCTCTCATTGCTTACTGTAAGGTGCCCATCTTGTGACCATTAAAGAATAGTTGCAGCAGTTAGCTCACAGACAACATCAGTGGAAGAAAAGGACTAAAAATCCCTCAGCTAGTAAACTCACGGAAGCAGTGAGGTCCATCCAGGCAAGTTAGAGGGAAGACATGAGCATTGCAAGTGATCTCTCTGCAGAGGATACAACCATGGCAGAACAAAAACCAGAAGATCTTTTTGCCCAAATCATGTTGGAGTTGCAGAAAATAAATTCCAGACTCCCTGAATATATGGACATTCTAGACACAAGCTGTAGATTATATAATCTCTCATCAATGGTCTAGTCTTAGCAGGTAACAGAATTAATTGCCTGAACCTGAGATCTTACTAATAAAATGACATTTCCAGTGATGCAGATAGACTGCTTGAATCTAAACTAAATGATATGGCAAATAGGTACCAGTTAAAGAAACATCAGTTTCATTGGGATTCTGGAGAGAGAAAAGCACAGGAAATGTATTATATGTTCTCTAATATTTCTGAGTAGAACAGGTGCCGGAGTTGAACATAGAAATCGATAGGATGCATCATATCTTCCTTCTACAAACTTTGAAATAAAAAAAATGCTTTGCCCAGTGCTGGCCCAATTTAATATGCTTGCTCTCAGGGAGAGGAATTCTTGCCAGCTTGTGGAAGTCAGGCAAAGCACTGTCAGTTAAAGATTACAGAGTATGTGTATTAATGATTACTTTGCAGGAACCCAGTCATTAGTAAGAGGTAAAATATTATTCAGTCATTTTATCTGTGTTTTCCTTCCTTACATGGTTTACTTAAGTATATACCTATTATGTCAATGTATAGTGCTGATATTGTGTTACATAATTATTATTTTGATAACTTCACAGTATGATTCGTTACCTATTTTTATACTGTAACTTTCTTTGCCATACTTTTAAAAGTGTATTATATTATAGTTTCAGCCTTTCTGTGATCCTGGGTAGTGGCTGAAAAGAGTCTGTAGACCAGACTTCCAAGATGGTTGCACACTGATCGATACCTTAACTTCAGCTCTCCCAGTGTGAAAACAGAAACTATGAAAAAGGAGTGCCATTGAAACTCTTTTGGGGGTAAAATTCAGTTGCACATTAAGTACACTGCCTGGATGCCATCAAAAAAGAAATTAGGATCATTTGAAACAAAATGAAGGAGAAACGGTGAAGAGAAAACACTGTCTTAGAAGGATTCTGCAGCTTTTCAGCAAAAAAGTAGTTCAGGCTTCAGCTTTAGTTCAAAAGATGTCTTTCAGTAATTTAGAGGAACAAATAAACCAACTGTACTCAGAGGTGATTAAAATAAATGAAACATCGAATAAATATATAAACTCAAATAACAAAAGGCTGGAAAAATAGCTTTAGCTGTTCAGATGAACTGACAAAACTGCAAAAACCAGAGGCTGAAATGAAGAAAAAGATTGCTGAGTATGAGGCTTCTCAAGATGAGTTGTTTCAAAACAATAGTAAAGTTAGAAGACATTACACACAAAGACAACATGAGATTTAAAGCAGCCAAGACCTATATTAGTAAAGATGTACACATACCAGCAGAAAGAATTGATCTGACAAATCTGTGGCAGGAGGGCAACATATTAAAAACTGGTGACAGCACAGTGTTTGTAGAAAATGATTATTCAGTGTACACCAGGCAGAAAAGAAGCAAAATTATCACAGCAATCAGAGAGTGTTTGAGAGGCAGCTGTGAGATTCTAGCCGCTATAACCACCTGTCTTCAGAGTATTTTCTCCTGTAGTGTCACAGTCATTTTTGATGCAGAACAGTTTATCCAACAAAAAGTGAACCAGCAAGCAGAAGGGTACTCTGCTTCTCATTCTTCTACCGGTAAGGCCCATAGAGAGAATTCTGCCAGTGAAACCTGTTCTTAAATGCTTCAGAAACAATAAGTACAAAAATTGGCTAGAAGAATCAGGAGTAACTTGAATTGAACCAGAGTCTAGTGTTAGGAGATGGAGATGACCAGGAAGACGAACAGAAACACTGAAATTAGTGAATAAATGGAAGACCATATAGCATCATTCACATTTGTGAAATATGACTTTGCAAGAAAAAGTAGCTGAAAAAGAATGGATATTTACTGACATTATTAAACTTGTGGGTGAACTATAAAACATATACCCCGCTTTATGTCATTAGTGCTTAGAAAGACACCAAAAGGGAAACAATAACTGTAAGTAAAAGCATTTCTTGTTCTTATTAGTATTTATATAAAGCATTTTGTGATATAAACTGCATGTTACATGTAGTAAAGTAGTTTTGTGTAGTATGTAGTCAGGGATATTTTAAATGTGGGTGAGTCTTTTCAGTGACTGCTGCATGGGCTAAAATGTTAAAGTAAACAAGTACTTTTTTAGTTATTGAAATATAGGTTTTATAGTATAATGAGAAGAAAGGCTGGACAAAAACAATTTTAATGTTATTATGCTGTGATCTTGGGCTGCTGAGTTGGGAGTGGGGTGTAAGAGTACATTAATTATATTATAGGTAGAATTAAGATATTTTCTGTTATTTTTAAAGGGGTAAATGTCTAGATTAATGCTTTTGGCTTAAGTTATAAACAACTCAAATAAAACAAAATTATGAAAGCCATGAAGAATGCTAAGTTTCTTACAACTGCAAAACTTTTTTTTGTTAGCAAATGTTCAGTGGGAGTCAAGAAGTCGGAAACTGAAAAATGCTGTACATTCTGTTATGAGTTACTTTTACAAAGATTCATTCCTGAGTACTTTTCCAGGATGTCTGCAGGTACAAGAAATTAATCTTGGGAGTTCTGAGCATTCTTTGTTGACAGAAACACAAACATTTAAAGGTACAATGGCAAGCAGTTCAGTGAAAAATAAAGTTTGAAATTACAGGAAATTAATACAAGATAGCAACACCTCCCTAGCACCCTTAATACTTTTATGCATTTAATAGTACAGTGTACAATTTAGTTTTATTTAAAGATAGTCAGTGCACTTTTGCTTAGAGCTAAAAATTAATGTTTTCTGAAAGCATGCAATCTGTTTTTCACATCTGGGAATAGAGATAAGAAAAGGAACAACAATCAATGTAAGTGGGAACACAGACTGTAGAATGTGCTTTAGCACTGGGAACTTTAAATTTAGGTTAGGTAGTACCTGCGGGTGCAGCTGTCAATTTTGGGCAATTTTTCCTGTCTAGAGGGATAGACTTAATTTTTTAAGATGTACATAGTTTTGTGTGTTTGTTCTGTGTTAATAGAGGACAAGGTGTTTTCTAAATGTATTTAACTTTTTGTTTGAGGGTTTTCATTAAAACAAGTCTTGAAAAATGTGACATAGGTTCAAATGGAGATGAGAAAAGACAACTGTACAAAAGATCAGCCTGCCAAATATTAGTGTGTGCAAGTAACACAAAAGTTGGAAATACACTTTTAAAAACTGTCATGTATAATAGGTGGGAACAATAGCTTTTTATCACAATGGCTATGCAATACATATTAGCTTGGAACATAAATGTCTTTACAGTCATAGGAAAAAAGGAAAGAGCATTGAATTATATTATGAAATGCAGATCCCCCTCTAAGATGGTGTTAAACTGATCAACAGCTTAACTTCAGCTCTCCTAGTGTGAAAAAGAAAACTAAGAAATAGCAGCCACTGACATTGTTAGCTTGAGTAAAATTCAGTCACTGGCTGGTAAGTACACTGCCTGGATGTCTACAAAAAGGAAGCTAAGAGATCCTGAAAGAAAATCAATTATAAAATGTGAAGAAAAAACTTTGACTGAGAAGAATCTTGTAGCTGTTCAGCAAAAAGCAATTCCAGTTCTAGCTTTGGTGCAATATATATCTTCCAGTAATCTAGAGGTAAAATAAGTCAAATGTGCTCAGAGATGATTCAAATAAATGAAACACTGAAGCAGTATATTGAATCAAATAACAAAAGGCTGGAAAATGGAAGAAACTTTAAACAGATACTCAGATGAGCTGATAAACCTACAAAAATCAGACATTGAAATGAAGAAAAGGCTGTCTGAATAGATACTACTCAAGAAGACATGTTTCAGAAAAAGGTAGAATTAGAGTACAGATGTCATAGGGTGGGAGAATGGCATAATGGTTAAGAGGTTTACCTTACAAGCACAAGGTGCAGGGTTTGATTCTCACATGGGGTAATTGGCTAGGCTTGAAATGGTCCACAAGGGTATTTAGCCTAGTACTAATCTATGAACCTATGAACCTGAGACTTTCTGCTGTGCAAGAGAAACTAGAAGAAATAGACTGCATTCATTTATTGAAGGCACAAATAAGCAACTGGACTGGTATTCCACAGCAGGAATGTTTAATTGAAAGGGCACATTGTGTGTATGCTACAAATCTGGCTATGAGAAAGCAGCCAAGACCTTTATTAGTAAAGATGCAAACCTACCAGCAGAAAGATTTGACCCTGACAAAGCTGTGGCAAATGGGTAAAGATTTAAAAGTTGGAGATGGTAGAATGTTGAAGAGAGACAGATTTATTCTGGTAATCAGTGAATTTTCAAGAGGCAGGCATGAGATTCAAGATGCTGTATCCAGTTGTCTTCAGAATATTTTTTTCCTGGAAGATCAAAATAATTTTTTGATGCAGAACAGGCTAAGAAGGAAAAACGAGGAGTCAAACAGAAGGGATTCTGCTTCTCATTCTTCTGATAATAAAGCACAATGAGAGACTGTGCCAGTGAAACATTTTCTACTGTTCCAAAGGAAAATGCTTGAGGGACAGAGAAAAACATGGAAGTTGACCAGAATAATTGGAAATACCTTGGAAATGAACTGGAGTGTGGAGTTGGGAGATGGAGATGAACAGGAAGAAGACCAGCAGCATGGAAATCAGTGAATAAATATGAGACTGCAATGCATCAATCACATTTATGAAATACGGTTGTATAAGAATAAGTGGAAAAAGTGGATTTTTGTTGTTTTTATTAAACCTGTGGGAAACTGAGAAGTATTTCCCTTACTTCATGTCATTAATGTTTAGGAGGACTCTGTCAGGAGGGAAACAAGAAGGAAAAAGGCAACTGTAAATAAAACAATTCTGTTCTTAAGAGTATTTCTATAAAACTGTTCACAATATAAATTGCATATTTTATAGTAAAGTATGTTTAGTTGTTCTTGTATATGATAGTTATTAAAGAAAACTGATTCTTTTTTCATCTATTTCTTTTTATCGTTTTTGGTATTAAGAAATGTAGGCATTACAGTGCAAAAAAAAAAGCTAGACAAAAGCATGTTTAAGTTAATAGACTGCAATCCTGGGTTGTTTAGTTGGGGGTAGGGTATAAAAGTACATAGATCATAATATATGTAGAGTTGTTATGTTTTTTTTCTTACATTTACATAGGTGAATGTCCAGATTAAGAACCTTGGCTTAATCTAATACATTTTAAATGGAAACAAGTAAATATAAGAACACAGAATATAATGAAAAGTTTTCCTTTAGCAATAGATGATTTCAGCTTGTCTTTCAGGCTGCAGCAGGGGACTGCATTTTTTCCTTTTTTATTTTATGTTTGCATGCAGTCAGGCTGATAATAAGGTAGTAACAATCAGAACACTGGTGTGTTCAAGGCTAAAAGTTAATGATTTCTGAAAGAATGCAAGTTGTTTTCACATCAGGGAGGAGGGTGGAGACATCAATTAGTGTTAAGTAGAAGCTCAGGCAATAACCTGAATCTTAGCATGGATAACCTAAATTTCCAATTAATTAGGATCTGTTAGGAGCTGGCTATTCGGCACAAATGTTCCTGTTAGAAAGGTTAGTATTTGAAAATATACATAATTATGTGTCTTTATATGACATTAACAGGTGATGGGTGTGTTTTGTGTGTGTGTGTGTGTGTGGGGGGGGGGGTGTTAGTTGTTTTTGTTTGTGGGTTTTTATTAAAACAAAAACTCTTGTAAAATGTGACATAAGTTCCAATGTTGATGATAAGAAAAAGCTATATAAAGGATTAACCTGCCAAGCATTAACAGGTGTATGTATCACAAAAGCTGGAAATAGACATTTAAAAAGCCACCATATATTTAACAGGTGGGAATAATGATTTCTTACAATAATGAGAACACTTTGCATATTATCATGGAATGTGAATGTTCTCACAGGTATAGACAAAAAAGGAAATAATAAGTAATTATATTAAGAAATGCAGAGTGAAAATTGCAGTGCTATATGAGGTACATTTGGAAAGGAAGTAAGCATGTGAATTTAATAAGGAAAGGCTATCTGGGTGGATATCCGCAGAATATCAGAGACAAAGGAACCACCCATAATAATTGCTAGATGAACTCCAGTAGTGATAGAGGAGAGAAAAACAAGATGATGATGTAAGATTTGTGGTAGTAAGGGGCTACTGGCAAGAAATAAGGATTACACTGGCATCTTTTTATATTCCATCAAAAACTGCTATTATGGAGATTTAAGATTTTGGGAGAAATAATCAGCCTTCAGGAGGGAATATTACTTATAGGGTGGGACTGCAATTTTGATTTGCAACAATGAGGATGTATCTGGAGGGCCTAGAAAGGAAATTGTAACAAAAAAGGGTATATTTCTGAAGAAATGTATAAAATATTTGGTATGAAGGACGTGTTCAGTCACTGGAACTTACAGAAAATGTACATATTATTCTCCAAGGTACAGTAATTGGGCTAGACTAGACAGAAATTATATTGCACAGGAACTTGTGCATTTGATTGAGAACTTTGAACCAAATTTCAGATCATGTGTCAATAATTATTAAGATAAAAATGCAGTGTGATAAAGTAAAGGTAAGACACTGGCACTTCCCCACCTACTTGAGAGGAATTTAAGGAACGGGTGATGGAAATGATCTAGAAGTTATTAAGGAAGATGAAAAGTAATCCAGAAGTTATAGCTCATAAGTGGGATTAAATGATAGTGGAGTTTAAAAATAGGGGAAAAATAAAAAAAAAAATCTGGTTAAGAAATAATAAGAATTAATCTGATGTTGTAAATCTTTATTCATTCCTTACTGTTAGGACCTCGGTTCCATCCTCGGAACCGATATGGCCATTTCCCAGCTCGTGCAAGCCAGAATATCTCAGCTAAGAACCTACTCACAATGCCCCTCTCCTAGATACTCCAGATGTCATTTGCCGCATTCCTAGTCAGATGTGTTAGCCATCTCTCTCAAAGCTAAGTAGTATTTTGTTGTTTTTATGACAGTTTTTCTTCTAAATCACAAAATTATTAGTCAAATTAGCCTTTTCTCACTGTTGCCCATAACCTAGGCCTATTTCCTACCCTTTTTATTGGTAATTTAATTTTTTACCCTTTTTGTTACTGTCCCCTCCTGTCTTTGACAGGCCCTTTTACTAGTGATATTCCTTAACATAACTTCACTGGTATTTCTTCCTTAATTTTTTCTATAGGATAGCATTGTTTCCTTACCATGTCAGACAAAGCTAAGCTGGGTTTTAAACAGTGTGACAAGTATAGACGTAAGATGCCTAACTCAGATACACATGTCCATTGTGTCTACTGTTTGGGCATGGATCTTATTAAAGCTAATTGTGACATTTGTGCTAGTTTTAGTAATCAGACACTAGCAGAATGTAAGAATAAACTTATTTTAAAAGGTTTACTCAAGACACCTTTCTCGGAGGCTCTATCTGGGTTGGTGGTCTCACCCCCTCCTAAGACCAAAAAATATAAGGAAAAACGGAGTCACTCAGTTCCTGCATCTCGGTCAGTTGCAGAACTGAGTCGGCACTGTACTTCACCGGCACCCTCGAAGCAGACCTCTTCGGCACCAGGATCTGTGTCCCCTCCCTCAGTGCTGACCATGGTATTCACTCCTATCTCGGTTACAAACACAGCACTACTGACGTGGGTGCCATCCTTGGTTTCTACATCTGCTCCGATGACTGTTCATGACTCGGCTCCATCCCCGTCCATGGTGCCGACAGTTTCCTTGGCTCCATGAGCTCCGATGACTGTTCATACCTTGGCACCATCCCTGTCCATGGTGCTGACAGTTTCCTTGGCTCCATTGGGTCCAATGATTGTACATGCCTCGGCACCATCCTCATTCATGGTGCCGACAGCTTCTTTGGTTCCATGGGCTCCGATGACTGTACATGCCTTGGCACCATCCCTGGCCACAGTGCTAACAGTTTCTTCAGCTCCATCGGCTCCAAAATTCGATTACCTGCCAAGGACAAGATATTCTCCTACTTACTACCCTTTCTTGGGGCAGAGGTTTAGTCCCTCTCTAGAAAGACCTGATTCCCCTTCTGCAGCCTCTTTTAGATCCACTAGGAGTTTTTCTGAACTAGACCTAGTGCAGGTTGTGGACCAGCTTCTTGTATCTAGGGGATTGCCCATTCCAGCTAGACCTTCCGTCCCTCCTGACTTGGAATCTTTTATCTCATCTTCCCCTGCTTATCCTTCCCCAGCATCCGCTTTAGTACATACCGTCTCAGCCCCAACAGCAGTGCCTTCCCTGTCAGCACCGACCACCCTTGCAGCTTCAGCTGCATTGGAGCCAATGCTTTCTCAGAGCAGTGCTTGGACTGTCTGTACCTTGGTACCTAATCATGCACCTATTTTCTTGCTGGCTATGTCTACAGTTCCAATGGCTTCCAGTTTTCTCGGAACCCCTCAACTGGAGGTGGGCTCGAGTGCACCTTCTGTACAGGTGATGGAAAGGGTCCTTCACTCCAAAGGCTCCCAACCAGAACCTAGGACACCAGTATCAGAAACCTCCCCTAGCATGCACCTCTCCCAACCTGCCGTGTCAGGTTCCCAGGCACGGGAGTCACCAGTCACCAGAACCCCCTGTGAAGGGATCCCCTTCTCTGGAGTCCTCCTCAGAAGATCCCACTGGAGAGCCACCCTGGAAGAAATGGTGCAAGAGGAAGCACCTTGACTCCCTGGAGGAATCTATCACAGAAGACATGGATTGTGATGAGGGGGAAGGGTCCCCTTGTTCTCCAGGTGATGTTTCATTTGGAGACATTCTCGAAATCCTGAAACAGCAGGGGGAATGGAAGTCCTCTATCTCTTCTTCTGAGGAATAGGTGTTTCTGCAGGCCTTCCATGCCCGGCCATCTACTTCCTGGGTGACCCCACCAGCAGACGATCTTGTTAAACTAATCATGCAGCTTGCCTGGAAGGCTTTGGACAAGGTAGAACCTATCCCCTGGAGGCCGGACAAAATTTTATATACACCTGAAGACCAGCCCCATAGGTCCAAGCAGCTGACAGTTGATTCTATGGTTGTGGCAGTGGCCACCAAGAGGTAACTGGCAGAAGATAGTTCCACTGTCCATCCTCCAAACAGGGAGTCCTGCACCATGGACAGACTAGTGAAGCAGACCTATGCTTCAGCGACCTTCGCCATTCGGTCACTGAATTATCTGGCACATTTTACTCACCTCCAAAGAGACCTAATTTCTGAAATGTCTTCCTCTTTGGTGAGGTACTGCCTGATGAGGTGCGTGACAATGTCACCTCACAGCTAGCTACCCTTGAATCCATCTCGAGCTCCTCAATACGTTTGATATCTCACACCACCGAGGGGGCAGCTCTAGCTGCCACATCTGGTGTTGTCATGAGACGTAATGCTTGGATGCGGTTGTGTGATTTCACAGACCCCTTTAAATCTTTCTTCGTCAATGCACCTGTTGATGAATCTGCACTTTTTGTACCCAAGGTACGTGACACACTTGCACGTAGTGAGAAAGACGGAAAGACCTTGTCTGCTGTGGGCATACGCTTTTCCAACCCCCAGAGGCCCTACTTAGGAACCAGAAGGGGGGAAAGATATGGTTCAAGAAATCCCAAGGATCCTTTCATGATACTAGTGGTGAACAATGCCCCTGGGGCAGAGGGGGCAATTCATATGGAAGACACCCCTTTCGGGGTTGAGGGGGTCCGTGTAATCTGGGAGCCAGAGATATATTCTCCGGCTGACCCTACCAGCGCTCCTGAGCAGCTGCCAGATTGCTTTCCTCTGGAAGCAGTTGGGGGTCGTTTCTCTCTGCATCTACCAGCCTGGCATCTTATTACTACCGATGTTTGGGTGCAGAGAATAATATACAGAGGCTACCAAATACCTTTCAACTTAACTCCCAGACCCATCAAACGAATCCCCAATGTACCACCCAATCAGAGGAAATTAGCAGCTTTAGAAATAGAAAAACTGCTAAGAAAAAGAGTCATCCAACCAGTCCCACGAGAACAGACAGGATCCGGGTTTTACTCGAGGTTCTTTTTAGTGCCAAAAAAGACAGGGGACTGGAGACCAGTCCTGGATCTCAGTCTACTGAATAAATTTATCAAACCTCAAAAATTCCAGATGGTCACAGTACAGATCATTCTTCCCTTTCTAGGGAGGGACAATCCTACAGGATGCGTACTATCACATAAAGATGGATCACCGCTCCAGGAGGTTTCTCCACTTCTGGCTGGGAGCCAATCGCTACCAGTTCAAGGCACTACCATTCGGTCTCTCAACAGCCCCCCCGACTGTTCACCAAATGTATGGCAGTTGTGGTAGCCCATCTTCGACTACAAGTATTCCACGTGTTTCCCTATCTAGACGATTGGCTCCTTACCACTCTGACCAGGAATCTCCTAGTCCACAGCCTCTCTTACACTCAAGGTCTCCCTCTCCGCTTAGGGATTACAATCAACAAAGACAAATCTCAGATGTCCCCAATGAAAACACTGGAATTTATTGGAGCGGTCTTCGACACAATATCCTGTCAAGCTTCTCTCCCCCCTCACAGGCTTTTGAAAATAAGACACCAAATTCAAGACCTCCTTCCTCACACGTTTGTACCAGCATGTCTTGTACTGCAACTCTTGGGCTCCATGGCGGCTGCCATTACTTTAATACCACTGGTGAGACTGCACACGGGAATCCTGCAGTAGCTCCTTTCTGCACAATGGTCATTGTTAAACCACCCACTCAACCACATGATACGCCTTACAAACCGTTGCAAGGAGGAAATGCTATGCTGGATGGAGCCACAAAAGAATCTTTGGTGTCGACTGTTCTGTCTTCCCCATGCCACAGCCACGGTGACCATGGATGCTTCACTATTAGGGTGGGGAGTGCATTTTCAGGGAAAGACTGTCCAAGGCACCTGGACCCCCCTCGAGGCCAACTTGCACATAAATGTCCTGGAACTGAGGGCAGTTCTCTTAGCATTGCAAGCATTCCATACATCCCTGCCCTCAGGGACCATTGCAATTCAGTCAGACAACATGTCAGTCATCTGGTATATCAACAAGCAAGGTGGAACCAGATCTTACCCCCTGTGTTGGGAAACCATGAGGATTTGGCACTAGGCGATAGCTTCCAATCACTTTCTTATAGTAATGCACATTCCTGGGAGTTCCAACCTTATTGCAGACAATCTGAGCAGGAACCCTAATGCCTCATGAGTGGTCCCTCAACCCTGTAATAGCAGCTCAGATCTTCCAACATTGGGGCAAGCCTTGCTGTGACCTGTTTGCTTCCCCCCTGAACTACAAATGCAGGAGCTGTTTTGCCTTGATCACCCCTCAGGGGGAACTACCAAGGGACACTCTAACGCATGATTGGCCCCCGGGTCTTCTGTATGCCTTTCCCCCATTTCCCCTCATTCCAACATTTCTCCAGAAAGCTCAGAGGCTGAAAAGCAAAGTGATACTCATTGCTCCTTACTGGCCATGTCAAGTCTGGTTCTCGTTTCTATGGCCTCATCTGATTCACAGCCCGTGGATCCTGGATCATTCCCAGGATGTGTTATCCCATCCTCAGGGATTGATTCATCCAAACCTGCACAGTCTCAAGCTCACAGCCTGGTTCCTCCACTTCCAAAATTTGCCATGCTGCCTGACATCCCATCTTCTGTTTGTGAAATTTTTCTGGCCTCACACAAACCTTCCACTAGAAAGGTTTATTCTAGTAAATGGACTAGGTTTTCTATTTGGGCCAAAGACCAGAACTTCAACCCTTTCTCTATGCCTATTTAAAATATTCTGCAATACCTGACTACTCTTCTGCATGCAGCAGCCTCAGCTTCAATTATCACTGTAGATTTAGCAGCTATCACCAGTTTTCATAATGGTCTTGATAATTCTTCAATTATGTCACACCGCCTATGCAAGACCTTTTTGAAGGGAGTATTACATGTTAAACCTCTGGTCAAGCCTCCCTTAGAACCCTGGGACTTGACTCTGGTGCTTCAATCTCTTACAGGCTTTCCCTTTGAGCCCTTTGATTCATGTGATTTGAAATTTTGTCTTGGAAAACCATACTTCTAGTAGCACTCACCTCAGCGAGAAGAGTATCTGATCTGCAGGCCTTGAGTGTCAAGAGTCCTTACTTGATCTTCCACATGAATAGGGTGTTCCTTCGTACTGACCCTTCCTTCTTGCTCAAGGTCATTTCTGTTTTTTCCATTAACCAATCTATTGACCTGCCAGTTTTGTTCCCAAGGCATTCTAATAGAGGGGAGTACCTTTTGCACACCCTTGGTGTGCACCGGCAGCTTTGTTGTTATTTGGACAGGACTAAATCTTTCAGGAAAATAGACCAATTGTTTTTGGCCTTTGCAGGACCCAGATTGGGTAAACCTGTTTCCAAAGTGACTTTATCCTCTTGGCTTAGAAACATCATTACCTTTATCTACCAACAGAATAAGCTACCCTTGCCTTCCAGAATAAGGGCTCATTCTATCAGATCTATGGCTACTTCTGTAGCTTTTCATTCCAGCGCCTCTATGGATAATATATGCACAGCAGCCACGTGGGCAAGACCTCATACCTTCATATCTCATTACAAATTGGATTTGGCCTCCAGGGGACAAGCATCTTTTGGTTCTATGGTGCTCAGGAATATCCTTCCTTAGGCCCACCCAGGACTCAAGTAGCTGGGGACCTGGTCCTAACAGTAAGGAATGAATAAAGATTTACATTGGATAAAGAAGTTATGTCTTACCGTAATGTTCCATCTGTGTTGTAGATCTTTATTCATTCATTACTTCTCACCTTCCATCCCCCTGTCTGGACTCCTGGTGGACTTTAGGAACTACTGGTTAGGGTATTTGCTCAGACAGAGCCTCTTACTTTTTTTCCTATTACTACATCTTTTATCTGGGGTGGGCAAACCCGATCTGGAGTATCTAGGAGAGGGGCATTGTGGGTAGGTTCTTAGCTGAGAGTTTTTGGCTTGTGCGAGCTGGGAAACGGCTGCATTGGTTCCGAGGATGGAACCGAGGTCCTAACAGTAATGAATGAATAAAGATCTACAACACAGATGGAATGTTATGATAAGACATAACTTCTTTTTTAGAGGGGCTGAAAAATGTTACAGTATTGCAAAATAAGGGTAAATGTCACAGAACAAGAGGCACAATTGCAGAGTGCGATGGAGAAAATAGAGGAGTACCTGGATAATATGCATAAGTTTATAAAGATTGCTGTTAACCAATTGTTTTTGATAATAATGCCAGAGCACAAAACCTTTGGCCAGTGACTTGGGCAATAAAAGGTAGAAAGGGTTGTTGCCAAACTTAGGGAACCTATAACAAGAAAAATAACCCGAGATGCTGTAAAGGTGTTAAGAGATATTTCAGAAATTTTAAGAACATTTGTATAAAGCATAGAAGTGGGGAAATCAAGAAAAAGCACAAATGGAAATATTTATGGAAAACTTAAATATGCCAAGGTTAGAGGTAGATGAGGCTCAACAACTAACAGTTAATATCGGAGATGAGATAAAAATGGTGATGTATAATGAATCTGCAGGAAAATCGCTAGGAATAGATGGTATTATTCCAGTGGAAGTTTGGAAGCTAAGAGGGAAGAAAGTGATAAAGATCTGGAAAGTTTTGTTTAACAGTATTTGTAATGGAGCAGAAGCACCAACATCCTTGAAAAAAATGCTGTGGTGGCTGTAATACCTAAAGACGGTAAAGACCCATCTGATCTAGCTTCATATAGGCACATTTCAATTTTAAACCATAATTATAAAGTGTTTATAATAGCTAAAAGAATGGCAAAGGTGATGCCAAAAATTGATAGCTATGGACTAATGTGGTTTTATGGAGAGGAGGCAAACATTTGACAACATTAATAGAATAATGATGATGCAGAGGGAATCAGAATGTAAGGAAATACCACCATTATTGGTGGGTCTTGATGCGGTAAAATCATTCAACAGAGTAAGATGGGATTTTGAGTAGGGCAGTGGAAGCAATTGCATTTCCTGATACAGTAATAAGATTAAGTAGAAGGATATGAGGGATCAGACGCAAAAATTAAAGTGGGAGGGTGCCTGTCTTATAAGTTGTCTGAACAGAGGAACCAGACAGGGGTGTCCCCTTTCTCCTTTGCTATATTCATTATATTTAAAACCACTGACAATCCCCTTTCTCCTTTGCTATATTCATTATATTTAAAACCACTGACAAAGAAAATAAGGGACTCAGAAATTCAAGGATATAGTTGGTATGGTGTTCAAGAAAAGTTGGCTTTATTTACAGGGTTGGGAGGGTGGCCTAATGGTTAAGGTGTTTGCATTACAAACACAAGGTGCAGGGTTCAAGTCTCACAAGGGATAATTGGCTAGGCTTAAAATGGCTCACAAGGGCAGTTAGCTTAGTATTAACCTATAATATTATTTTGTACCCAATGGAGCCAGAAAGGACATGACAGAGTTTTGGTAGTTTCTGAGACAGTTCTAGTTTTTTTGGGATATAAAATTAATGAAGATAAAACAAAGGTTATAGCTATAAACTAAGTACCCACACATGAATTAGTTCAGCAATGCCCATATTTATGTGGACATGATAAAATTAAGCATTTAGCAGTATGGATTATAAAGGATTCTGTTATGACAGCAAAGGATATGTGGGAAGAAACTAACCAAAAGATAATACAAAAACTGAGAAACTGGAAGCTCTTGCCTCTGGACATAGATAGTAAGATGCAAGCAGTAAAGTTGTTTATAGTCCTTTTAGTTTTATACACAGGTCAGGCATATTTTTATCAACCATAGGAGAAGTGGAAAGTAATAAAGAGTTGAAGGATTTTAATTTGGAGAGGAAGTGGGCAAGATCAGTACTGTCACTGAGGTCTGCTTAACAGGCTAATGTTATATAAGACATTGAACGAATAAGACAAAAACGAATGTTGTTGTTCTTATTATGGAATGTTAATGGCCTATTCAGTTGTGTGAAGAGATCAAGGATTTTCCCCTAAATTAAGAAGGTTAAAGCAAATTTTGAGTTATTATAGGAGATAAATCTGATGGAAAATGAGCATCTAAAGCTTTTTGTGTATGTTTTTATGCAGGAATGGTTTTCCTTGTTTCCAAAATGTAGGTGGCAAGGGGTAATGAGTCTAGTGAGGAGTAACCTCCAGTTACAAAACAGCAGCAAAGCTTAGACAGCAAGGGATAATTTATAACCTGTAAGGGACTCAACCTTTATATCTCACCTGGCATCAACTGGAACTTATTATCTAAAATAATAGCAGAAAGGGTGATTTTTCAGGAAAAGTTGAAAATGGGGGGGGGGGGGGGGGGGGGCAGGATTCTGCCATATGGCTATTGCTAATTTTATATATCCATTCATGCCCAAGCAGGTTTAGTATTCCTCCACTGCACACAGGTATTAACAGGTTTACAACTGAAATGGGGATAATTGATGTGCATAAGGCATTAGAATTACCCATGTCTGAATATATGTGTTATTCATACTGTTTTAATTCCTTTTCAAGAAATGATAGGACTTTGGTTTCCAGCAAACAACTTTACACAGTCAAGGGACTTCAGCCCTATCCTGTACT
This sequence comes from Protopterus annectens, assembly GCF_019279795.1. NCBI lineage: Eukaryota > Metazoa > Chordata > Ceratodontiformes > Protopteridae > Protopterus > Protopterus annectens. Next base: position 1,360,575,781 of record NC_056725.1, read on the forward strand.
GATCTCAGTACACTTGCCCCTTTATTAACTTTATCTACATACACAGAAACCCATGTTAGGCACTGGAGGGTATTATTGCATAGGAATAACTTTGAGACAGAGCTGGATAACTTTTGTGGCTGACTTCAGGGAATATATCAGTTTGGGTAGACAGAATTTGTGGAGGTATGGGAAGATGACAAAGGTAAGCTAATTTTCTTTCTAAGGAAGTATTTGCAGCGAGGCTGGCTTAAACATTGGCTGCAGATGATTGTCACTGTTGAAGTGAAATCCTGACCCAATGTGTAAAAAAGGGGAAAAAGGAATTTTGAGTGGATAGGTATATTCGTGCATACAATTTAGGAAAGTTGGTGGGAGATTAAAAGAATTTCACTGTACTCTTGTAGCAGCATAGTCAGGGGGAGTAACCCAAAAGCCAGGGACAGAGCAACAGCTGAAAGAATTGAGAGAGAAATTGAATGGGCTGTAAGACTGTAGGGAGATCAGGTTAAAAGATCTCTAGAAAAACTTTGAGAATACACCTGCCAACCAGAAATGCTTATCCCTTAGGCTAAGGCAGTGGGTAGTAGAAAAAGCAGATATGAAAATAAAGAAAGGGAGAATGGATAAGTGGCTCTGTACCCCCAAGGAACTTTTAGAAGCCTTCACAGGTTGTTAAGGATGGTCATATGAGAGTGATGGCTCAGCTTAAAACATCTAACAGACTTTGAGGTATTTTTCAAGCTGAGGGAAACCTGTCAAAATTGCAACCTGAATGAGGTATCTTCATGTTGGGGAAAATTACAGTGGAAGATGTTGAGCTAGTTTTGGTACAAGAAGCTAGAAATAAATCCCCTGGCTCTGATGGGTTCCCCATAGAAATTTATAACATGGATAGGGCAGATTTTTGAAAGACTATTTTGTTTGCAAATCATGTTTTAAATACAGGTGATATTTCCTCTTCAAGCTGGCATGCACTAATCACTGTGACCATGAAACCTGGCAAATATCCCTTGTTCATTGGTTCCTGTTGGCCCATTTCCATGTTAAACCATAATTATAATTTTCTTGCAGCTATATTGACAAGTAGGCGTATTAGGAGGGTGCCCCAATTGGATTATAAAGATCAGTCTGACTTCATCCCAGGGTGGACTGTTAGAACATATAGGTGAGAGTGTAATATTTATATCTTGTCATCAATGCATTTGTCCATACATGAAAACAAGTTGGCTCAGTATTTATTTTCACCTTTCAAATCCTATTTAAGTTCAAATTAAAAAAAAAAAAGAAAACAGCTAACATGTACCAAGTTAAATTTGTACAAAAATAGAATGAATTAACTTAAAGAGAAGACATTAATAAAAAGTGCTACACAGCATTAATAAGACAGAAAAACTCGCATCACTTTAGCATAGCTCAAAGTCAAGACAGTAAAATGCCATTTGTAATCCCAAAAAAGTTCCTTTTTCATCCAAAACTCTTTTGTTAGAAGAATCTCTCCATGGATCTTTGGCTCACATTGAGCTTTGGAATAACAGTTTGAAAGTCTTTGTCTGCTTTCTATGGGAATCCAGAAAACTAAACATAATTATTTGAATGAATGTCTCTGACTGCACAGGTCTAGTATATGCATAGCCGGCCTTAGGCATAGGCCAACTAGGCGGCCGCCTAGGGCGCCGATGTAGCAGGGGCACTTTTTCAGTGTTTATTTGGTGTAAGTAAACCAGGATGGGGGCATGGTGGGGGGCGCCGTGGAGCCCTTTTGCCTAGGGCACCAGTCGACCTAAGGCCACTCCTGAGTATATGTCCCTTGCAAAGAGGAGGGAATACATTTGGTGTGCCCTTGGTCTCTTCTGTGGTTTGATTCCAGCTGTAGTTGCAAACCTATAACTCTATGAAGCTATTTTTTTTCAGTGTTTAAGCCTATGGAATAAGCTTATTTTTCTCTGATCACATGTATTGCTCTTTGATAAAAATATGTCTTGGAGGGGGAGAGAAGGTGTGATTTGTAAACATTAAAATTTCTTCCACATCCTGTGAGATTATCATTTTGACTTCTCACTTTAATTCCATAGAACAGAATAATGTCTAGTTTATATGCATAGCTTTAAAGTTCATTCCATATGAGTGGTGCCATTTTTTTATGCAGTAAACATACTGTAGTACAGAAAGCCAAAAGCCCTCTGTTCTTTGCTAGGGAAAGAATTCTGTTGAACTGAATATGGCTTCATAAACACTTTTTTTAGTGTCTTTGTTACACACTGGCACATTATATACCAGGAGATTTATTTATGTATTTGCATTTGTTTAATGGTGTAGTGCACTGATCAATTTTAGGTTCAGCCCAGGTTAGTAACGTTAATGCATAGTAATACATGAAGGAAGAATTGGGAAATGCAATCAATGCTTAGCAGCAATGGCATTATGCAAGCAATATTTAAACAGTATACACAATAGCATTAACAATTATAGTAATAATAAACATAGTAATAAAATAATAGTAATAAAGTCATGATTAGCAATATTATTATGTTTTATTTATCAAAAAGGCACCATTCCTACAGACTGCCTATTGAATGAAGATGCCCAGCAAGTGTATTTGCATTTAGTACCAGAACTGAATGTAGCAGACTCACGTTACACTATTATTAGGCAGAAAGTTAAGCATGTTTCTCCAGTTCCTGACCAGATGGGTACAGAAGACTGGTTGGGTTTTACAAAAGGCTTTTCCAAGCCTTCCATTCTTTTAATTCTGAACTTTTACTGAATAACAGAAGAAAACAGTTTTCTTCTGCTTTAGATTCTGATTCATAATCTGACGGAGAACTAGAATGGAGTGTTTTTTTTCTGTAGTACCCATACCATAAGAGGAGAAATCAAATTCTGAAAAAAGTTTTTTTTCTTTTTTTAAGTAAAGCCAAAATCAAGGAAATGTTTCTGCAGGAACATAAGGAAATTCCAGCATCTCAACAAACGTGTTATGACTTATTAAAGTTGAACTTTGCTCAATGTGTATCTGTCCCTCCAGTTTTATCAGCTTTTGAGAATGAGTTTTTGACAGCTTGCAGTATGCCTGACAGTCTGTCTCCTAAACCTAAAAAGTCTGATAGATTATAAAAAGTTCCCAAGACTCACAAGTACATTTTATCTTATCCCAGACCAGATCCTACAGTTATTTCTTTGTCAAAATAATCTGTGGCTAAACATATTGTGAATGCTAACCTTCTTCCTTCTGACAAGGATTGGAAAGCTTTGGATAGATTTGGGAAATATTCATCTTCTATTTTAGGCTTCAGAAGTTTAAATTGTCAGATAAATACATTTAAAAAAATCTTAATTTGCTAGGCTGCTATGCCTGAATTCATGCTTGCTTCTTTGGAAAATATCATAAAATTAATTGTTAGCCTTCTCTGAATTATTTAAGTGCTTCTGTTTCTCAGGTAACCAAACATTTTTGAAGTGTGCGTATGACTGCTGATGCTGTATTTATACCAGCTGCTACTGGATCAGTAATGAGGACATTTGCTTGATTACATGGTCAGAATTTACCAGATGTTAAAAACTGAGATACTGAATGCTTACCTGGAAAGAGATGGTTTGTTTGAACATTCTTTTGCTGACGTGGCATCCTTAAAATATTTGATGAAAGAGGGGAATTAATTCAGTGGGATACTCAGTTTTTTAAACCCTACTTGTCAAAGTTTAACAACATTTTTCCCTTGTTATTCAGGAACCTTTTGAAGAAACAAGTAGGCAAGTAGAATTTCTAAAAGCAACAGAAGGATAGCTGAACACAGAAAGGGGAGCCTTCCATAACCAAAAACAGTTCAAAAAAGGCAGAGAGACTGTATGCCCCTATAAGTATTTTATCCTTTTCACCCTGGTAACCCTGTAAATCTTTTATGTTTGGTCTTCGTTTACCTCAGTGGCTTCAGATAACCTCAGATAAATGGGTCCTGAGAATCATTCAGAAATGATACATTTGGCAGTGGGAGTCACTTCCTCCTTTTCAGGGGATTCCTTCTTATCTGCTAAACCAGACTTCCCATCAAATGTTTCCTTTAGGGGTCATCTAACTACTCCCCGAAGAACAAACAGGGAAAGGATTTTATTCAAGAATCTTTATAGTGTAAAAGAAAAAGTGAGGCATTTGGAGATGTATTCTAAATATTTCTTTTCTGAATCATCTCATTAAAGTGCCAAAATTCAAGATGATTATTCTTCAGTCTCTGTTATCCATCATTTCACCTCTCAGTTTCTTTTTTTAATGCCTTTATTAAATTATCACTTAAGGCACAGGCAAAAATACATTAATAGAAAAGAAAACAAACCATTTTAACATTGTTCCATTTAAATACAATATATCACATATATTTTCTTTACTACTACTATCATCAGTCCAGCATTACAAAAAATGCTGAATTCCCTTAAATCTCACTCCTCCTCCTCCTACTAAGCATTACTATGCATATATTGTTCACACAATTTCCATTTACTTCTCTGTTATTTGCTCCTCCTTTTTCTAAAGGTCTCTCTTCCATTTCTTTTATCTCTGTTATAATATTCAGTACATCAGATACAGTTGATGTACACTTTAGTTCCCATTTCCTATTATTATGTTTTGGCAATCAACAGGATTAAACTTAACAAGGCCTTACAATGTCTAGGCAATTCCAATCTTGTATCCCAGTTCCAAAGAATTATTTCCTTAACTACAGCCATTTGCTCACCCGGTATTTCTGATAGAGTACTCAATAGGGAAAATTTGCCAACTCATTATACTCCCAAAACATACGTTCCCAGTTACCTCTTTCTTCTCCATCACACTTCCAACATTTGCTATCTATCTGAGGAAAATTCTTTGATGTCTGCTTAGGCTATAAAAATACCTAGGCAAACACTTTCAAGCAAAGATCCTAAATCTTCTGGACTTAGTTGCATACTCGAAAGCCATACATATATCTTTCCATTGTTTTCTTGTAAAGTGTTTATATGGTCTCTTCCCAATCTTTTCTAACCTTCTCTGATTTTTACAGTTGTCATGCGATATTTTATATGCTCTACTAAATATCCATTTTTAACAGCTGCTTCTGTTCTAGATTCAACTAAAAACTCTACCAAGGTAGGTCTTTCACTTAAAATACTCATATCCCTTTCTCTTTGCCTGTATGCTGAGATCAAGACCTGATAGGGAAGGCACAACTGAGAATCCAGTACCACTCAAATGAGTGGGAAAACTGTAAACCAAGAGAATAAAATAAAAAAAATGCCACAAACATTGCTTGTGTGCTGTCATGTTTATTCATAATTAACAGACTAAGCGCTTTCTCCCATACCTAGGGCATCATCAGAGTAAAAAATATGTTTACAACATCAATAATTTATATACCCTTCTTAATCACATGATTAAATTACATGAGAAAATTAACCCTCGATATAATGGTTCAAAGTTTAATAGTAAAGCATGTAAAATTTGTAAAGTGTAAATTTGATAAAATGTATGTCATTTTATGTGATTAAGAAGGGTGTATAAATGATTGATGTTGTAAAAACATTTTTTACTCTGATGATGCCCTAGGTATGGGCAAAAGCACTTAGTCTGTTAGTTGTGAATAAACGTGACTACACTCGAGCAGTGTTTGTGGCGTTTTTTTTTTTTATTTTATTCTTTTGATTTACAGTTTTTCCACTCATTTGATGGTACTAAATTCACAGTTGTTTCTGTCCACCACTACTTAACTGTGCGGGATTTTTTAGTTTGAGGTCGTTTGGAAAATGGAGCAGTTAATAAGTGAGCTGACTAAACTGACAACTGCTGAAAGTTCATATGCAGCACAACAACGTAGAGACTGCTCCTTTCTCTTCTTTGACTTCACTTTCAACTACACAAATGGAACTATTCACTATGCATACACCCCCACAAGATATTTTGACCAACTACAATGAATCTGTCGGTAATGGAGATACCAGTGTTTGTAGAGACAACACAAATGGTAGATCTACAGCTGCTAAAACTTCTAATAAAATTGATTTAAATAAACTGTTGGCAAGTCTGGAATTTCATTTTTCTCCTCCACCACCAAGAGGAAATTATTTTGGTTCACTCCAGACACAAATACATAGTTTGGAAAAAGCAATCAGGAAGTTTATGAATATCCAGATGGATAATATGTAATTGTTCTCTTGAATTAAATCAAGTACCAAAAGGTCTACGACTGTGGAAGTTCCCAGTGGGGACAGAAGCTGGATCAGTGATGCATGGGGAGTTACTCAACGTATTCAAAATTAATGATTTAAACTTGAGTATTAAAAGTGACTTGCTGTTTGAGCATAACAAGTTTGTTTACAATAGAATATTTTCAGACTTAGAAAAAAATGTAAAGGACAATTTGGATAGGAAGCAAGAAAGGTTAATCAGAGACTGCTGATTATGCAATCAAGAATGTGTACCCTGTACTTAAATTTACAGCAAAAGGGGTGTCAAATGAAGTTGTTAATGACACCTCTACAAATAGTTCTAGTTTAAACAGTTATAATGGCAAAAATAATCACAAAGGTCAGAGAAACAGAAATGGGAACAAGTATTTTTTAGAACATCCACAGCCACTGACGCAGTCAGAATGGTTAAGGAACAAGAACTTGGGCCAACAGAATCAAACCAAATTATGTGTATCGATGGAATTCTACAGCCCAGAATGGGAAGAGGAATCACTATGTGGGACAATGGCAAGGAAAACAGAGTTAATATGTGAATCTGATGAATCTTTTAATACACAACCAGTATTTGGTATGCATTTATGTCAAAATGATTTCTCTATATACAGTTTTAGTGACATGGAAGTTGGTAAAAGCCATTTTAGTTTATTAAAAAGAGGTTTTTCGTTTGTCCCTAATTATAAGCTGGGCGTATCAAACATTTTGATTAATTTAAAGCTATATACCAGACAGTTAAATCTGAGTTTTTTTTATTAGTCTAATGTAAGGGACACTGTTAAACCTGAATTTAAAAGAAAGAGTACATTTGTGCCTCCCCCAACATGATCATTAACTTTTTTGAACATATTTGTGAAGTAGATATTGACAAAATTTAAACAAAAATATGAGCTTTATTGATATTTTATCTCCTGAAGAAAGGCTTTGTTTAAAACAATGCTCTAATATGAGAGATTACAGGATTATGAGGCCCGACAAGGGGGGTGGGGTGGTCATTATGTCACAACTAGATTATGTTTTTAAGATGCACAAGGTTTTAAATGATGAAACAATGTATGAGAGAGTATCTATCAATGAAATCAATAGGTCCTATGTGAAAATTGTTTGGTGGTTATATGACCAACTATGTGATGATGTAATAGGTCAAATAGAATTTGAGTTCTTAACAGTTGAGATGCCACTAATTCTGATGATTTTTGGAATTCCTAAAATCCATAAAAATATATATGAGTCTCCATTGTTGCAGCTAGGAGTTCAAAAATTGAACCTTTAGCTGCATATATTGACATCAGCTGTAAGAAAGCATTATATGGCTATAACCACATATTATGGGATTCCTGGCACTGTTTGGAATTATTGGGAGATATAACATTGTCTCAAGTGAAGAATATCTGTTTGTTACTATTTATGTTATTAACTTGTTTACTGTTATTCCACATGCTATATGTTTGGAATTTTTATCTGAATGTCTTTTAGGAGTAGAAGGACTACAAAATGTTAAAAGGAATTTAATATTGGAATTGATGGATATAGTACTAAATAATAAGTATATATATTGTAAAGGAGAAAACTTTAAACAGTTGACTGGTGTAGTTATGGGGGTGAAATGTGCCCCCATGTATGCCAATCTAGTACTAGCAGAATGGGAGAAATGTTTTGTTGTTGATTCTCCCTTTATCAAAGACCTTTTATTGTGGGTTCATTTCTTGAATAACATTTTAATATTATGGCAGGGTAACATTGAAGAAGTAGGAGAATTGGTTAACTGTTTGAATAATATCACCTCATTTTTGGAATTCACCTACAGAATTAGTGCTCAGGAGATAGATTTTTTGGATATATGTTTATATAAAAATCCTGATAATGGTAAGCTTTGCTCTGACATCTTTAGGAAAAAGACAAACTCTAACACCTTGCTTCACTTTGATAGTTGCCACCTATTTCATCAGAAATAGAGTGTAGTTAAAGGGCAAATGGTTAGACTGTCAAGGATGGTTAGTGAAGACATTAAGTTTGAGATGGAAATTACATTTTTGATTGGATTTTTCAAAGACAGAGGTTATCCATTGAAGTTACTAACTAAGATTGGAAATGAAGTTAGAATCGAATGAACAAGTATATTCCAATCTTATTAATGGAAGAAGGTACTACTTTTAATACAAAATTAGGAAATGGTTACAGCAAATTTCTGGTATTGCCCTATAATTATAAAACCCCCATGATTAAAGCAGTTTTGGAAAAGAACTGGGACTTTATATTTACCACAGAACTGAAAGAGACTTTAGGAATCAAACCGAATGTGGTATATAGTAAGGGACATAACATCAAAGGGGTACTTGAACATCAAAAGATCAGGTCACTAAACACAAATCAAATATGTACAAGTGTAATATGTCCATCTCCAGGATGATGTAGTTGCACTGGTGGCTTATGTTGCAATGTGTGTTGGCTGTCCTGCTTTTTATGTTGGAAAAACTATTCGTAGATTGAGAGACAGGATAGCAGAACACAACAGGGACATAAGAAACAAATAAATCCTCAAACACTTTATTTACTCACAGTCTAGTCTGCACAAGTTTTAAAAGATTTATATTTTTTATTATTGATAAAATGAATGTAGATGGGAGGAGAAGGTGACAGCAAGACTATTCTAGAGTTAAGAGAGGCAATGTGGCATCTTAGATTAAATGCTACGGAACATCCTGGTATTAATGACTGCTGTTCTATTGCTGGTGTTTTGAAACTTAGAACAGCAGAAGTGTAATCTAAAAGTTTAATTAATTAATTTAGTTTAATAGCTTGTATATATACTGTTTTAACTTAGAAAATATTAGGCATCTTGTTTTACCTTAGAAAATATTAGACATGATTTATTAATTTCTCTGTGCTTAGTTTTTTTATAAGTATTTGAATATTTTTTATATACAAGAAGTTATTCCATTGTTTTTATTATGCTTATGTTGATTTGAAATTATTATATTTCATCAGAGTAGTTTGATATACATTTTATCAAATTTGCACTTTACTTACTTACTTGCTTTACCGGCGCTGGTGGTGCTGCGGTAGCGTTGTCGCCTCACAGTAAGACGCTGTCCGGTTCGATTCTCAGCTAGAGCATCTTCTGCGTGGAGACATGCGTGAATAGGCATACCTTCGTTGAAGGTTGTGCATCAGAGCTGGTAACTCAGTATGTAAAAATGAACTACCAATCATTAGCAGACCGGAGTTCCGCTGTAGCGACCCCTAACCGGGAAAAGCCGAAAGACACAAACAAACTAATTTTACTTGCTTTACTATTAAACTTTGGATCATTATATCAAAGGTTAATTTTCCCATGTAATTTAATCATGTGTATCTTTAATTACCACAAAACGTCTGGAACAAAAACGAAAATCCAATACACTCCAAGGCACAAACGCTATGTCTCCACACCTGCGTTTTCATTTCAGACACTTCTTCAGATGCAATACAATTCATCCATTTTACCCTGCCTTATAAATACATTCAATTAATATCAATTAACTAATTAATACAGAACATTTGTAATTCATCAACTAATAACCAATTGCTAACTCATACTTAAAACAAACCTTTTAAAAAACTTTTTAAAAACACATAAATTTAAAAACTAAACCAACCCTTTACTTAAATAACAACCAAGCACACTCCATTCATTTACAAAATACATATAACCCTGTAAATCATTCATCCATATAAAAAATAATAATGTACATACTATAATGCTTAAAAAATATCTGCCTATATCTATTACATTTTGTCAATCCACATACTCCCTCTAGTGTTCAAATAGGGATGTTACTCAGAATCTAAAAATTTTTATAAACTGTTAGAGTTATAGCTTCCTATCTTATTCTATAAACCATAGAAATTAATTGAAAATTGAGCATTGTCACACAATAATAAATTCATTTTCCTTACAAACAAGAAGGAAAAAAAAAATATATATATATATAACTATTATTGTAAGGGTACAAGGAAACAAGCACTTTAAGAATAACATTTAAATTTGAGAAAAAACAACATTTAAATTTTGAGAGAAAGGATAACGCTCAAAGCTTGGCAGCCCTCAATTTCAACACAGGTAATAAGGATACAATATTATTAAGGCCTGGTTTGGTATACGACTCCAACTGTAACTGCCACAGTAGTTCTTTATATTCAATCATATCCTCCCATGGCCCCCCTCGTATATCTTTCTTAATCACTTCCAATACAAAAAAGTGGAATTCTGCATCTAAGCATTTCATTTTATGTCTGGCCAAAGCATTATTGGGGCACCCATTTTTAATATCGTAATTATGCTCATAAATCCGATTTTTCAATTTACGTTCGGATTTCCCCACATAAAAAGCTTGGCATTTTTTACAGATGCTCAGATAAACAATTCCACTTGTATGGCAGTTCGCATATTCAGTACTCCTCACCAAAATATCCCTACTCTGTATATGTACTGAGTCACGGGCATATATAAACGAGCATTGCGGACAACTACCGCATTTAAAGGTCCCAATTCTGCCCTTCTTCAGAAATTGACCCCTACCCTTTGTTTCAAAATAATTTTTGAGGTTCTTTCCCTTCCTAAAGGTGCATTTCAACGGCTGCTCAAAGAGACGGTTCAAATCCGACAACTCGCCAAATTTTTGCCATTCAGTCTTTATTAAGTTAAAAATAAATTTTGCTTCCCCATTATAATCCAAAACCAGATTATTAGAACCATCAAACCCATCTAACTGGTACCCAGAATTCACTGGTTCATCTATTCCTAAAATTGGATGAAATTTATTGACTCTCCCAGTCACCACTTCCTTTTCAACTTCAGAAATTAGTACATCAGGGTAACCTCTCTCTAGGAACATACTATATAGCTTCTCACATTCTTCATAAAAATCTTCATTCCTAGAGCACATTCTACTAGCCCTCACGTACTGCCCTTTAATAATTCCTTTTTTGTGGTGATGTGGGTGTGCACTAGAGTAGGACAGATAAGAATTAGAATAATTATCTTTCCTATAAACCTTTGAGAAGAACTTACCTTCCTCCTTCCCTACATAAATATCTAAATATTGTAGACACTCTTTGTTTTTATTATAGGTGAAGGTAAGGAAGCTAGTAGTGCCGGATAAATAATCAAAGAAGGCAGAAAATTCCCTCTCAGTACCAATCAATAACAGACATATATCGTCCAGGTAGCGCTTATATAGTTTCCAGCACTTTTTAAACCTGGAATTGAGTACAAACTTCTGTTCCCATATATCCAAAATGATATTAGCATAAGTGGGCACACAACGTGCACCCATAGCAACCCCCTGAACCTGCCTGAAGAACTCACCCTCATAATGTATAAAATTGTTAGTCAAAACTACATCCATAAGGGTCAAAATCAAACGAAAGTCATTTTGAGAAAACTTGCCATACTCTATCAGTGCTTCTTCAAACAATTCCATACCTTCTTTATGCGGTATGGACGAAAATAAATCAATAATATCTAGAGTAATAAACAATAAGTTTTCATCAAATAGTTCTTCCTTCAAATTCCTTAGTAGGTCCCAGGAGTCTTTGACTATACCTGGCCCTTCCTTTAAAACTTCTTTAAGCTTAACATCTAACCACTTAGCAATGGGGGCTGTCACTGAACCCTCTGATGCAACAATTGGTCTCATAGGAGGGTTATTGATATTTTTATGAACCTTCGGCACTCCAAATATTACTGGTACTTTAGGTTTGTCCACTGACAGGTACCTGAAGGTATTAATATCAATAGACCCCTCCAAAAGCAGGTCATTTAACACTATCCCCACTTTTTGGTTACCTATATTTATCTCATTCACAGATGACCTCTCATACCTATCACCATTCAGCAATAATTCCATCATTTTAGAATCATACACTATCTGGTCCATCATAACAGTGCCCCCTCCCTTGTCCGGTTTTGAAATCCGAATATTCCTATCACCTGCTAATTGTTGCAATAACCTATTTTCTTCCATTGTGAGATTCGGAGTAACTCTTCTATTGGACAATTCATTCCTAATTCTTTTTTCCACTAAGTTCTCGAAATTTTTGAGCTGCTGATTTATGGGAGGGTTAAAAATACTTCTTTTCCTTAAGATGTTAACACCTGAACCTGTAACATTTCCATTCTGTTTCTGAAACAAAAGTTCAAAATTTTTCTTTCGAATAAATAATTTCAAATCAATAAGAACCTTACTAACATCCGCTTTTTTATTAGGTACAAATTTTAGTCCCTTTGTAAACAATTGGAAGTATACTTCGTTAACTTCCAGGGCACTATAGTTATATATATTGTACCCATTCCTTTTACAAACTATCCCTTCCTTCACCACTCCATCATTCTGGGGCACACCTATATACTCACCATCCAATCCTCCTACCACTTCTGATTGTGCTTGTTGTAATTCCTGTAGTGGGTACGTTGGTATAGCCCCCCCTCCCCCTCCTGGAAGTTTTTTTGGAAATTCCTTTGGTTATAGTTCCTAATACGTTCAGATCTTCTCAACTCTGGGAACTCCTGTTCATCACTCAAACCAATATTGTCCTGTCCTTGTTCTACCTCTTCAAAGACTACTTCTTGATTGGGTTGATAGTTAAAATTTTTATTTTTATTGTTAATATAAGCACCTCTTGGGTTGGGGTAATTAGTTTTTTGTTTATATTCCTCCATGTCCCTCCCAAGTTTTTTACACTTTCTTTCAAAAACATTAGATAAACTTCTCTCAATATTATTTAACATACTCTGATATTTTTTTCGGTTTTCATCCATAGAAAACAAAAGGTCATTAACTATTACCTTATTCAGTTCCTCTAATTCCAAATTCAGGCCCTCCATAACCCTAGAATTCTCCTTTACTATAGCTTTTAAAATATCTAGGCCACAATTATTAAAAATGTTCAATAATTCATGATGGAAATCAGACCCTACTTTCACTTTATTGGGATACTTGCATATCCTTAACCCTTTCGGGACAATACTCAAACTTATACATTCCTTAAGATAGGCATTCTCAAGCTCTAAATTTTTAAATTTAAACAGCATTTCGTCAAAACGATCCATATTCTGCTTAAACGAACAATTAGACTCAACATCCCTATTACTAGGCAGATTTTTATCTATAAAAATTCACTATAAGGGAATACCTCAGGGTTTTGGGTCTCATGGATTCTATGATTTTCATAATACTCCTAGCAATATTCCACATGAGAAAGATACAGTGGTATCTGAAGTCTCTTTGGTTCCAGTGCTAACACCCCTTGTCTTTTCAGCTCTTAGTGTGGGGTTTGTCAGACAATAAATCACTTGTAGAGATAGGATATATCCTTAAATCTGGGTCTCCCCTTCTCGTCCCTGTTCTAAAGCAGTCACCACAGACACCTCAGACTTTGTCTTGGGAGCAGTTTCAGGAAGGACAAAAGTACATGGTGTGTGTGACACCAAGGGCATACACAAGTAGATAAATATAAAATAACTGCTTGCCCTGGTCAAGGTACTTGACTCTCGGAATCATCTTTGGTCCCCAGGATCTCTTCAAGTAGTTACAGGCAGCACCACAGTCATGTGGCACATCAGCAAGCAAATGAGAACTAGGTCATATCCACTCTGCAGCCTAGCCATTGTAGCTTACGATATAGCTTCACATTGCAGTCTCACTCTACATGCACCCTACATTCCATCAGAGCAAAATTGTGTGGCAGACAAGGTGAACAGGACTAGGGCAGAATGGAAGATAAATCAGGGGGTCTTCCAAGATTTGATCCATCTGTGGGGAGTTCCTCAAGTAGACACTTTTGCCTCCTCTCTTAATCAATTGTCAAGATTCTGTTCCAGGATTCTATGCAAGAAGGCCTGGAGGACAGATGCCTTTTGTTTTACTTGAGCAGGAATGTTCCTGTATGCTTTTCTACCATTTCCACTAATATCCAGGACACTTCTGAAGATTCTGAAGGAATCCTCCAAGAAAATTGTGATGTCTCCCTTCTGACCCAGGCAACTGTGGTTCTTCCTTCCTTTGGAAATGGCAAGGTTCAATTACCACAAGCTTCCTCACAGACTAGATCAACTCTCACAAGAACAGGGGTATGTGATACAACCCAACAACAATCAACTTCAGTTTACTGCCTGGGTGATAAGGTCTTCCTTTTTGGCACCTTTTCACTGAGAATGTGCAGCAAGTACTAATGGAGGCAAGACAGCCTGCTACTAGAAAGTTATATATTAGCAGATGGAAAAGATTTTCTACTTGGTGCCAACAATGGAACCAGCACCAGTCAGGGCTAGTTCTCTGGTATTACAATATTTTTGTGAGTTGCTTTCCTATGGCCTTTCTTATACCTCTATCAAGGTCCATTTATTGTCCATTTCTGCATGTCTGCCCATTGAATCTCCTTTTTCAATGCATTCTCATGTCAGATTTTTTGAAAATTGTCTTGCATAACAGGACTCCAAGAAAACTGGTGGCCCCTCCTTGGGATCTTAATTTTGTGTTAGAGAAGCTAATATTTGCTGCATTTGAACAAGCTAATCTGGTTGACTTAACATGGAATATAGTTTTACTGATTGTTCTGAGCTCTGCAAGCAGGGTATCTGAGCTGCAAGCTCTTATGGTGAATCAACCCCATCTCATTTTTTGCAAAGACAAGGTTTCTATGTGAAGTAATCCTTCTTTTATACCTAAAGTGGTATCCAAGTTTACTTTAAGCTAAAAAATCAGTCTCGGTGTTTTCATTCCTGAACTCAAAAATGAGGGAGAAAGGCTATTCCATACCTTGGATGTCCACAGACAACTCGTGTATTATCTTCACAGAAGTAAATATTTCAGATCTTCAGATCAGTTGCTCCTTTCTTGTAAAGGCTAGAAGAAGGGAGAACCTGTGTCAAAGCAGGCTGTTTACAAATGGTTGTCTAAGGCTATCCCTTTTGATCCAATGTTGTGTTTTCCGTCTGGGTTTAACTTTTGGGTTATTGGATCCAACTCGGATCCATGAACGAATATTTCCAAAGACTTTTGCCCTTAAGCTCCACCTCCTCTACCCGTAATACCTTGCTTTATACAGAGTTATTTCAGATTTCATTTGCTGCCTTCCAGAATAGCAGCTTGATATCAAGCTCCACTGGGTGTATTCTTTTTTTTTTTTTTTTGCATGCTTTAGAACATTTTTCTTCACCTTTTTCCTCTGCTGTTGTGTTTCTAATAGTGTGTATTTGTTGACTTGTTTCTTCCAGTAGGTAGGTAAGTTAGGTAATGTAGGCTTATCTTGTTAGTGTTTGCAGGATTTTCCTGCCTTGTTCTGTGTGGATTTTATAGCTGTCATTTTTTTTTTTGTGTAGTTAGTAGGTTAATAGTAACAGTTTTAGTATTTGTAAGATTGCCATTTTAAGTAGTTAAGTAGTTCTTTTCTAGTGTGTTGTGTTGTTTGAGTTTTGGTTGTAGAAATGGATAAAGGTTTTAAGACTTGTGTGGTGAGTTGCCATAAGCTACCATCCCAGGACTTGCATATGCTGTCTCAGGGCTGCTCAACTGAAGACCCAGTTCTCCATTTTTGACAGTGTTAGATCCAGGTCTGTCAGTGAATGTAGGCAAAGCTGGTCCGTAATGGTCTAACTGCTAGAGATACTTCCTCCTCCACTGCTCTGGTTAGTAAGGTTAAAAAGAGTGCTTGGAGTCAGAAGGAGGGGGCCAAATTCTCCAAATCATCTAAGGGGGATCACAAGAGTATGGCTACCCTTGCTTTTAGGCATCTGGATCCAAAGATCCCAAGACCTTTGGCTCCTATAGCTGTCTCTGCATTGTCTTCAGATCTAACAACTCAGACTCATTCTCCTGCAGCTTTGACTGTGGGGAAGGCCTCTTTCATGGCACTCAGTGTACCTCCAGAAATTAAAGGAATGAAGAATAAAAGCAAGTCATATGGAACAAAGGATCACTTGTTGCTAAATAAAATCACAGTGGAAAACTGTAAAAAGGGGAACAATCTAAGTATGGGATGGATAGGCTACAAAAAAGTATTTTACAGTAACTCATATTCTTGGATAAAAGAGTGCTTACAAAAGTATGATACACCCTACACTGATAAACTATATCACAGCAACCATGAAACAGTGGCAAACCACTTTGCAGTTAAGCCATGATAAAGGACAAATTATTATTCCAGGGATAAAAATCCAAAGGGGATATTCCAGGGTGACTGTCTGTCACCGCTGTTCTTTTGCCTTGCCCTTAACCCATTAAGCTGTCTGTTTAACAGACTAGGTCATGGCTATAATTTGGCTCCCAGAAAGGAAAAAAAGTGTAAAGACTTCTCATCTTCCCTTTGTCGATGATTTAAAACTGTCTAGCTTATCAGATGAGGAACTGAAAGCACAACTGCAAGTAGTCAAAACTTTTTCAGATGATAAGAATGTCATGTGGTCTTGATAAATATGCATAGCAACTTTAAAGCAGGAAAGCTGCAGCAGCAAGATAAAAGAACTTGAGCAAGAGGGAGTGTATAAATATTTGGGAAGTGATGAAGGATCAACAGTAAAACATGAACAAATTGAATAAAATTCAGTAAGGAATATTTTAGAAGACTTAAATTAATCCTGAAAACAGTGTTGACATCTAGGAACAAAGGTCAAGCTATAAACCAGTTTGCTCTTCCTGTCCTAACTTACAGTTTTGTAGTAATTAACTGGCCCCAAAAGGTGTTGGATAGATTAGACAGGAAAACAAGAAGGATACTTCATGCTTATCAAATGATCTATAAAAATAAGTATCCTCCTTGAAATTGATTACATGTGTTCGATATTCAGTTATGAGACTGCATACATAGCTCCCTCTGTCTGCTGGCAGGAAATCTCTGAAGGGCTTCACTCACAAACTTGTCTTTTAGTCAGCTCACCTCAAACTGCCTGACAATTTGGCCATGTGGAAGGTGCCCTGAGGCTTTGGAAGCTGGCCTCTTGTTATATCCTTGGCAGAATGTAACCTATATAGTTATGGCTACTGCAACAGTGATCATTTAAATATCTCCTGTTATGGTTTTACTATGCCATCTTGGTATATGTCAGCATGCCTTATGAACCCAGAATCTGTAAAAAAAAAATTACTGCTATTTTTTCCCTTTATTCTATGTGATTTTACTAATTGGAAATGTTTAAATGAAATGCATGCATACACTTTGTCACCTACTTTGTAATAAACATATAGACATTATTAGTTATTAGATTTTTGCTACAGTTAGTCCATGAAGTCTGAAATTATCCACATCCCCATTTTCTTGTTTTAGGCTCTCAAGCAGACATTTCCATCTAAACTAGAAGATCCCATTGTTCTTCCACTGCTGGAATATCAGTGGCGTGAATTTGTTGGGAATATAAAACAGGTAAGTTATCTTAGTATGTATACAAAAAAACACTTGCAAGATGTTGCAATAAATTCCAAAAAGCTGCCAAGTGGTGAATTCCAAAGAAAACTTCCTTTTATTGACACAAATACAGGCTTAAGCGCTTTCGGCCATGAAAATGGCCATCATTAGAAACACCCATAATCCCAATGGCAAACACTTAAATACCTTCCAGTGACAAAAAAAATTACTATTCAATTAACCAATTAATGTATTTTATTCAAATAACATAAATAAACTAAAAACACTACTATAAGACACTTATAAAAACTGCAATTCTACTTGCATTTATTATATTTTGCTTTTCTACGTAAAACAACTTTATAATTCACCCCCACTATTGAGACCAGGTTTGTTGTATGCATTGAGCAGAATCTGCCATTTGAGCTCTTTGTATTCAAGCTCTCCTTCTTTGTCCCCATTAAAATAAGGAGAAACATAGTCTATTACCGAAAACAAAAACTTTGAACACTTGGGACATTCTAATGCATGTTTAAACAATGCATTATTGTAATCTTTCTTTATTATTCCATAATAATGTTCATAAATTCTCCTTCTCAGTGATCTATTGGTTTTTCCTATGTAGAAGGAATTACATGCTAGGCGCTTTGCCATGTATACCACAAATTCTGAACTGCATGTAAACCTACCTGGCACTGTAATGTTTTTTTCATAGGTACTTCTACATAAGGTCCCTCTACTATAAATCTGCACTCTTTGCAGTCTAAACACTTATACATACCCTTAACTCTATTATTACTGGGTGCATGTTTATTTTCTAGAATCCCTTTAAAATTCCTAGCCCTTTTGTTAATGTATATGGGTTTTTCTCCCACTGCAGCCTTAACTTCTTTATTTGCTATTAAAATCCTCTAATTATTATTAATAATTCTTTTGATAGCTTCACTGTCCATTGTGAAGATTAACAGCATGGCCGCTTGCCAATTCTTATCCTGCTTTACCCTTTCCTCTCCTTCCCTAGTCTCTTTTCTTGCACCTTCCAATCCTAATACATTGCTAGCTATCTTACTGGGATATCCCCTGTGCTTGAACCTCTCATGTAATTCTCCCATAAATCTATCTATTTTGCTAGCATCACTTGTAAGTCTCTCTACCCTAATCAGCTGCCCCTTCACTATATTATGTTTGACGTACGTAGGGTGCATGCTGGTGTAATGAAGTAAGCTATTGCTAGCCACATTCTTGTAACTTATAACTGTACTTAATGTCTGTTGTCCTTGTTCCTTAATGATGTCTAAATCTAAATAACTAATCCTAAAAAAATTATATTCCACTGAAAATTTAAAAAAAACTTGTGCTGTTATTCATTTCTTTAACAAAATCCTTTAAATTGCCTTCTGAGCCCCGCCACACAAAAAACAAATCATCACTAAATCTGTAATAACATAAAAGATTGTTGTACCTTGCTATGTGGGGCAAGACACTGGCCTCCCAATAAGCATAACTAAACTGGAATAATTGGGTGCCATCCTTGCCCCCATAGCTACCCCCCTTGTCTGTAAAAAGAATTAATTTTCAAAGATGAAAAAATTGTAGCACAGAATGTGTTCTATGCTTTCCAAAATAAACTTACTTCCCCTACTTCAAATTGTTGACTTTCAACCAACATATAACCTACCCATTCCAAACCTTTTTTTATGAGGAATGCAGGTGTACAAGGATTGCACATCTATTGTAACTAATATGTCATCTTTGTCTATCTCTAAATTTCTTATTTTGTCCAAAAAATGTTTTGAGTCTCTAATAAATTACTTGGTTCCTTGTACCAACCTTAATAGGATCCTGTCAACAAATTTAGATAGGGGCTCTAACTTGGATGCCCTGACTGCAATAATTGGTCTATATGGTGGATTCTGCTCATTTTTATGCACTTTGGGTATTCCAAAGAAATACCCAACCTTGGGTTTGTTGACCTGAAAAAATTCAAACATAATCTCTAAAATAACCCCTTTATCCAGTTGATCCGCCAACCATGCATCAATATATTTATATGCTTTATTTATTTCCAACTTTGTCACTTTTTTGTATGAATGCATATCATTTAAAAGCTCATATACACCATTGAAATAATGAATTATATTTGCCACCACCATAGACCCCCCCGTTTGTCTGCTCTCATGATTCTGATGGAAGAATCACTTTTTAAGGCTTCAAAACTTTCTCTTTGCTTCTCGGTTAAATTGTATTACTTTCCTTTACTTTTTTGTTGCAACAAACTTCTAATTTCTACTTTACAAATATTTTCAAAGGCTTTAATAGTAGCATGCAGTGGTGGGTTGAACACATTCGGTACTTTAAAGTCACTCTTTACATATTCCTGTTGTTGACCGAATAACAGTTTTAAATTTGACTTGCGTGTGAAATCTTTTAAGTCTATAACAGTTTTACCTATATCAGACCTCCCCAATGGAATAAACAAAAGACCTTTACTTAAAACTTGTTTTTCTTGTATTGTTAACTGTTTATTCGACAAATTGAGTGTGGGGTGAATTATAAAGTTGTTTTACATAGAAAAGCAAAATATAATAAATGCAAGTAGAATTGCAGTTTTTATAAGTGTCTTATAGTAGTGTTTTTAGTTTATTTATGTTATTTGTATAAAATACATTAATTGGTTAATTGAATAGTATTTTTTTTGTCACTGGAAGGTATTTAAGTGTTTGCCATTGGGATTATGGGTGTTTCTAATGATGGCCATTTTCATGGCCGAAAGCGCTTAAGCCTGTATTTGTGTCAATAAAAGGAAGTTTTCTTTGGGATTCACCACCTGGCAGCTTTTGGAAATTATTGCAACATCTTGCAAGTGTATTTTGTATATTTAACTTTGAACCTTCACTTGTACAGAGGCATATTTTCAGTTTGTTTTTCATTATCTTAGTATGTAGTTTGATCACCACAAGCTTGACCAGGTTTTCATCTGTCACAAAGTTTTATTCTTCTGATCAATAAATTATGATAATGTCATTGGTGTATTCTTACAAAATGTGGAACAAACAGAAATATTGACCATCTAATCACCCAAATCTTACAGCTCACCTTATGAACAATTTGTTTATTTTCAGTACCTAATTTTATCCTGTTCTTGGTTATTAGGACCCTGACCATAGCCTAATAAGCAGTGAAGAAAAGGAAATGGCATTCCATCTAGTCCTCCAAAGCTTACATTTCATTCATTCAAAAATTCATATATATTCCAAAACCACTGAGTTTTATGACCATTCTCACTTTGAAACTACTCTCACTGAGGCCGAACCTCCATTCTCTAGTATGGCCATGTCATTAAATCCCAGTGGAAATTTGCAAATACTCATCCAGTCATCTTATGTTTAAAGGAAGAAAGTGAGTTGCACTGCTTATCCTACAGAAGAAGCTTATTCTATAGGTTTGGGAGGCACTGAGTTATAAACTCATCCTTCCACAGTGTTCTATTTATCTGTTAGTGATACTTTTGGTCCTTGGTTCTGATACTGATGTTGATATTGGATTTGCGGAGATAAAGGTGGTCCAAGACAGTTGGGTTTCTGATGGAACAGTAAGACAAACAGAGATCTCCCCTCAAAAATCTATAAGGGTCTGAATAAAAGGATAGAGCTTCCAGCTTTTCTAGGTAGCTTAGGAACTTTAGGTTTATAATCCTTTTTGTTAGGAAGTTTGGGGTCTTCCTAATTGTTTGATATATTCAGTAAAATACACCACAAAGGGGGAGTTGTAGTCTCTAATCAAACTGATCAAAGCTGACTATAAGGGAGTGATTACTTTTTTTTAGACCTTGATTATATTCCTCTGGCAATTAGCTGGGCTAAATAAAAAAAATTCCTGACAGTTATGGACACATTTTGGTGAAAAGAGAGGGAGCTGTCAACCCAAGTACCTAGGTTCCTGATAACATTTTTATTTTGTAGTGGTGTATTGTCTTTACAGAATGATGAAGTGAAGGGTTGTCTACCAAAAGTAATAAAACTGCATTTTTTAGTATTTATTTATTTTGAGCCCACGTTTGGTACACTAAAAGTTTACTAGAGAGAGAGTTCATTAGGGTGTCCTAGGATAACTTAGCAGCAACCTGCAATTTACAGTCACCTGCAAATTTTGTTAGCTAGACATCTTGGCTTTCTGCTTGGAGATCTGATATGTAAATACCAAAAAGGAGTGGTCCCAACACTGAGCCCTGAACGAAAACTGTTGGCTACTTTTTAATTTTTTGAAAAGACATCTGCAAGTCGCACTGTATGGGTTCTGTCTTTTAGACAGTTTGTGCACCATCTTAACACCTATGGGTTGATTTTTAAAGCATTTAGCTTTTGTATGATTTCAACATGAAGAATGGTACTGAACGCCTTGGCCAAGTGAAGATATTCTACAGGCACTGTATGGGCACCATCTACAGCTCCTGTAGTCCTTTCAAAGAAGTTTGCCAGGTAAATAGACAGGAGTTACCCTTCACAAAGCCAAACTAAATCTAATATTATTCTTGATAGCACAGTTTATGAGTCCAATTGTAATACATTCCATAACTTAGCATATGAAGTATCTAAAGATGACAGGTCTATAATTAATCAGGTCAGCTATAAGGCCACCCTTATGGAGGGACAGCTCCACTGCAGTGCACCAGACAAAACCAGTAGAGGAGTGTGTTTGTAAAAACATGATGTGAAGTTGTTCAATCTCTCCATTCATTCTTTACTGTTGGGTTTGGAGCTGATCCCTCGGCTCCGATACAGCCAGTTGCAAAGCTCAAGGTCTTCAAATAGCTTGAGGCCAAGTCCCTATCCCGTGATGCCCTGTGAATTACCTCAGATCTAGTTTGCCACTGCAACAGATCGGAGGTCCTGAATTAGCTCAGGCCAGGTAAGAAAAGCATTTTTATTAAAATTAATATAAAAGTTTTTGATAGTATAGTTAGTTAGGTTTGTTATAAAGCTCTTATAGCTTTTAGAGTGCTGTTCCCTTCCCATTTACTGTTTTTTCATATATTTCTAGTTGGCCTCTTTTAGGCCTAGTTAGTTCTAGTTCTTATAGGTGTGGTCTGTCTAGCCTTTGGGTTTTTTATGTAAGGCTCAGTACAGTAAACCTTTGTTTATATTGATAAGCTTATTGCCTTTCCTTATTTCAGCTTGTTGTGCTATTTAGTGACCTTTGTCACATTTCTTAGATAATTGTATTATTTAAATTCTTTATGGTCTGTCTAACCTTTTGTATTTAGGTAAGGCTTAGTCATGTATTACTGTCTAAATTTACAGTGTACTCTACTTATTTAGATAAGATTGTTATTTCTCAGCAGCTATCTTTGTCGGCATAGTCTGCTTTGTGTGATATCTCATAGTGTGTGTGTGTGTGTGTGTGTGTGTGTGTGTGTGTGTGTGTGTGTGTGTGTGTGTGTGTGTGTGTGTATGTGTGTGTGTGTGTGTGTGTGTGTGTGTGTGTGTGTGTGTGTGTGTGTGTGTGTGTGTGTGTGTGTGTGTGTGTTTTAGGTTGTTTTTATTAAGGCTTACCTGCTATCTGTTCTATTGGGTGAATATTTACTGTTGTTCTTTGTGTGGTTAGCAGTAAACATTTTCTAACTTTATTATGGCAGATCAAGACAAGCACCCCAAATCTGGGTTCAAAAAGTGCCCTAAGTGTGGCCAGAAAATGTCAGTTACAGACAGCCATGTCAACTGTGTTTATTGTCTAGGGGCTCTGCATTTGCAAGACAATTGTGCCATTTGTCATCGGTCTCCAAAGCTTCGAAGAGTCCTATTCTCCAGTCGGTACCACCTTCGGTACAATCTTCTCGATCATCTATCAGCCTGTCGGATCTGGACTTGGATTGTGTGGTACAAAAGCTGTTGTCGGCACTGTCATTAGCCAAAATGTTATCAGCTCTGACCCAAATGGCTTCGGAGCCTAAGACCATTGCACCGACTATTACTATTCCTCCTCCGAGCCATGGTCCGTTGAAGCTGGAGGAAGCAGACCTGATGTTAGTGGAACCCTTGGAGCTGACTCCTGCTCCAGTGTCTTAAGCTCTGTGTACTCTGACATCCTTGGTGCCTATTGAAGACTCTAGGAGCCAACACTCTCTGGTTGGGTCCGGGGAGGACAGTCAAACTGACTTGTCAGTTCCGACTTTGTCTCTCTGGGCCTTGGCTCGGATGAGCTCAGCTCCTACCTTGGGCTCGGAGCCCACTGTCCCGGTGCCGGGGGTGTTAATGGTTTCCTTGGATCCGTCAGCTCCCTCACATTGGAGCAGAGGTACTTTTGATTCCATGAGGAGAGTCATGTCTCCCAGGACATCCTCAACCTCGGGTCTGCCCTCCTCCTCCCCAAAAGTGCCTGTGTCTGCTTCTGCCTCACATGTCCTGACCAAGCGTGGAGACCCAGAGCCTCAGGAGGCCCCAACAGGTGGCCCCTGCTCTTCTGAGACCTTACCAGAGGCCCCCACTTATCAGGTTCCCAGGTAGAGATTGTGCAAGAGGGGGTCTATATTAAATCACTGAACGCTTAAAAAGCGAACGGTGATTGATTGACCCAATGTAAGAGAAAGCTTACAATGTCGAAGTGTAAGAACAGCATTTTTTTTCCAAGGGAAAAAAATCGCTGTCCCAACAAAAAAATAAATAAATAAATAAAAATGAATTTCAAACATTACATTAAGTGGGGGGCTTCGCCTCCCACACTCTCCCTACTTAAATATACCAAATCCGAGACCGCACTACAGTGCCGAAAATGGCAAAGTACCGAAGCGGCCAAGTAAATTCTTTCCCAGGGAAAGAATTAGTTTAATAGCCGCTTCAATATTTTCCGTTTTCAGACTTTTACGTTCGAACAAGACACATTCGAAAGACTGCGTCTTCGGTCTTCTAATATAGACCTGCAAGAGGAAGCACCTAGACTCCCCGCAGGAGTCTCTCACATCAGATACCGACTAAGATGAATCAGAAGGGTCCCCCCGGTCCCCCTCTGAGGATATCTCATTTGCTGAGATACTTGAGATCCTTAGGCAGAGGGGTGACTGGCAGCCCAAAAGCCCTACTGAGGATGAGTCAGTTCTCCTGAAGGCTTTCGGGTCTCAGTCCTCCACCTCTTGGGTAACTCTGCCCTTTGATGAGCTGATGCAGCTGGTCTCACGAAGAGCATGGGAGTCTCCAGATACTATGGAGCTTGTCCCCAGGAGGCCTAATAAATTTATTTCAGCCCCACTTGACAAAACATTTTTAACTAAAGGTGTTCCAGTTGATGCATGGTGGTGGCGGCGATCACCAAGAAGGAAATGTCTGAGACTTCCTCATCTATCCATCCTCCTAACAGAGACTCCAGGATTATGGATAGATATGGGAAGCACATGTTCAGTTCAGCTACCTTTGCTCTCCATTCGCTGAACTACTTAACCCATTTTACTAGGTTGCAAAGAGATCTCCTTAAGGAGTTGGGAGATACTCTTCAGGGTACAGTAGCTGCAGTAGCTTCTGACAAAGTTACTGCCCAGCTTTCTACCCTAAACTCTATCATCAACTCATCCCTGTGCCTCATATCTTATGCAACTGATGGAATGAGTAGGGCAACGGGTACAGGAATTGCTCTTAGAAGACATTTCTGGATGCGCTTATGTTCCTTCACGGAGCCTTTCAAGTCTTCCTTCGTGAACACTCCCTTTGATGGCTTGTCCCTTTTCAGGCCTAAAGTGAAGGAAACCTTAACCAGGTGCGAACAGGATGGAAAGACTCTGTCTGCCGTCGGGGTCCATTTTTCCACCCCTACCCGACCATACCCTAAAGGTCAAAGGGGAGGAAAAATGTGGTTCCAAAAAGCCAGAGGAGCCTTTCAGGATGCACGTGGTGAACCCCCCTCCAGGGGCAGAGGAGGGTTAATAATGGAAGACACTGCCCTCATGGCAGAGGGGGTCCGCAACACCAGGGCAACAGAGATCACTTCTCTGGGACACCCTACCAGTGCTCCTGAGAGGAGGCCCGACTGTCCTGTTCTGGTGGCAGTCGGGGGTTGCTTATCTTTGTACCCAGACACCTCGCTCAATATAACAAAAGACAGCTGGGTACAAAGTATCATTTCCAGAGGGCACTTTGTTCCTTTCACCACACCCCTTCCAATCATAAGAAAAATCCTGGACGTTCCACCCAGTTACAGGGAACAGACAACAATAGAGGTCCAAATGTTGCTAAGAAAAAGAGTCATCCAGCCAGTCCCAGCAGACAAGACAGGATCCGGAACTTACTCAAGATTCTTTTTGGTTTCAAAGAAAACAGGGGACTGGAAAACCATACTGGACCTCAGCAGACTGAACCAATACATTAAGAAAGAGAAGTTTTGGATGGTCACAGTTCAGTCTATACTTCCCTTCATAGGGAAAGACAACTGAATGTGTTCTATAGATCTCAAGGATGCATACTACCACAATTAACTTCTGTTCCAGCTTTCTCCATTTCCACTTTACTGGAAAAAAAATCTAAGCTTGCTTTCCCTCTTTCCTGTGGCAGGTCAGATATGGATTTGCTGTGTCCAGGACTGTTTGTGAGCTCCTAAGCCCCCCCCCCCCCCCACACTTAACTGGGGTTAAACTATTCCTGGTGCCATAAAGTCTGTTCTTCAAAATTTCCCTTGCAACTAGCCAGCTTTTTAGTTTTAGCACTCATCTGTTTCTTTGATCTCAGCACTTGTTCAGAACTCATTGTAAGCACTAAATAAGTTACAAATTACTACAGCACTCAACTTTCCTCACTTGTCTAGAGGAAAACAGTTTTTAGTACTTAATAAATAAGCACCTATTCAGGCATGTCTAAAGGTCAGCTCCCAGTGTTTTCTCCTGCATACCTGATGAATCTGGGCATCTTGAGACAATGCAGCAATTGCCTCATGTACACAGACAACCCTCTCCTCCTACCACCCAGCACTATGACCTGTGAGAGATGCACTTATATAGCCAAAATGGAAGCAAAGCTCTCTTCACCAAAGACTGACCTAGACAGTCAAGAGGAGAAGGTAAACACTTGCACCGCACCACACTCATCACATAGTCCCTCAAAACCTACACCACCAAAACACACACACAGAACCACAAAACACACATCTACATTCACGGAGACTCTCAGTACAAATCTACCCAAACAACAGAGACCTCCAAAGCAGAAATGCAAGCAACTTCCACCCCCCAACACAACCCAAATGACACATATCCCACATACTCAGTGTGCCACTCATAAGGCATAACGTACCCAACACTCTAGTCATAGGTGACTCTATAGTCAGGCACACTGATGTTCCACTCACCAGGCTAAACAAGGAAATAGTTACTGTCAGCTGCCTGTCAGGTGCCAGGAGCTGCCACATAACGCATGCACTCAGGTCACTCCACAACAAGTACAAATATGATTCTGTCATTGTCCATGTTGGTGTGAATGACCTGAGATGTACCTCCCTGGACTACATGAAAAGAGACATGGAGGAGCTCTCTGATCTTGTAGCCCAGGCCGGTATGACCCTAGCCCTGAGTAGCATCCTGCCATCACCCAGAATGACACCACAGTACAAGGACAAAATGATTGACTTTAACAATTGGCTAAGCTTCTGGTTTCATTCTAAGGGAATCCAGTATCTGTCTGCCTGGGACAACATGATCGACAGACCACGCTGCTTTGCCAGAGATGGCCTGCACCTGTCGCTCTTGGGATTCCGGATACTGGCAAAGGCTCTTGCCACCCCTATAGTGCCTTTTTTAGGCAAGGTTCAAATGACAAATTCACCACTGTAACAGGTACAAGCAAGCAAAATCTGAGCGTAATGCTACTCAATGCTAGAAATCTAAACCTCAAAATGCACTCACTCAAGGCACTCCTTAAAATGGAGAACATTGACATCTGTGCAGTGACAAAGACCTGGTTCAAAGCTCCAGAGAGCACCCCTGCATTACCAGGCTATAATTCATACCACACCTTTTGGCCACCAAACCCGGACCGAAACACTAAAGGTGGAGGCGTGTCCATATTCATTAAGTATATCCACACCTCCAAGCTAGTTGCTCAGCATAATGCATCTGAGATTATCCAAGTTCAACTAACTCTGGGCAAAACCGCAATCCAGATTGTAGCTTGCTACAGACCCCCCACCATGCCCCAGGATTCCCACTCCTCTTTTCTTGATACACTGGAAAATATTAAGGTACAACCCAACACTCTAATAATGGGTGATTTCAACTACCCTACCATTAACTGGGAAAACTACTCATGTACCAACTCTTTTGCTCAACATTTTCTGGAAATCATCAATTCCAATGCTTTGGATCAACATATCCACACGCCCACCATGGGCAGCAATATCCTAGACCTGGTCATCACCAAAATGGGTGACTGGTGTTCCACACCAGAGGTCAGCTCCTCGTTGGACAGATCTGACCACAAGCTAATCACCCTAGACATCCACATCCCACTCCCACCCTTCATTAGGAAAACAACTGTAAAAAATTTCTCCAAAGCCAACTTCACGCTTCTTAAGACAAAAGTGGCAAACTTCACGACACCCATGCAGATGGACAATAGAGGTACGACTGCTGAATCCTACACAAATGCACTTTATAAGCACTTACACGAGTGCATGGATTATGCTATCCCTAACAGAACCAAGATGCTTTCCTCCAAAAAAAGGAAGCCAGTCTGGTGGTCTTCTGCCATAAACAAACTCTACAACAGAAGAAAGAAACTGTTGCAAAAAAGAGTAAAATCCCACGATTGGAGGAACTCCCTGGTCAGCCTTGGTAAGAAGCTGAGATCCCTCATAAAATCCTCCAAAGCTAGTTATGAAAACAAAATTGCCACTGATTAAAGACAACCACAAAGCATTCTATAGCTATGTCAAAAATCTCAATGGCAACATTCAGATCTGCTCTGAGTTACAGCACAATGACACTAAATATACAGAACTAACTGATATTGCCAACAACCTGGCAGATAGGTTCAGTGCTAACTTTACCCCCCCCCCCCTCACCCCCTAAAGGGCCCATCTTTATACTGGAAGAATGCAAAGTTCCTGTAATCACGGCTGCACAGGTAAAAACTTCACTCTCCAAAGCCAAGAACACAGCATCCATGGGACCTGACAACATCCCAGGCTGCCTTCTACATGAACTACAGAATGAACTGGCATCCCACCTAAGTACCATGTTCAGTCATAGCCTCACCTCAGGCTTTGTGCCCATTGAATGGCACACTGCAACAGTTATCCCACTCCAAAAAGGGGGGGGCACAGCAGACCCCGGGAACTACCGCCCCATTAGCCTGACGAGCCTCATCTGCAAGGCCATGGAACGTATCATCATGGAACTCATAAACAAAGACATTGGAGATCTCCAAACTCTGGACCCCACACAGTTTGGGTTTGTAAAAGGCAGATCATGTCTACTAAACCTGATAGACTTCTTTGAAGTAGCCACCAAAGCCATAGATGAGGGTAAGGTGGTTCATACAGCCTATCTAGATCTCGCCAAGGCGTTCAACACCATCCCCCACTCTGGAATTATAGATAAACTCACTAAACTAGGTATAAATCCCTATGTCACAAGATGGGTTGCCAACTGGCTTACTGAAAGAACACACACAGTGAAAGTAGCAGACTCCAAATCAGACTTCAGACCAGTGACAAGTGGAGTACCACAGGGTTCAGTCCTGGGTCCTCTCCTGTTTGGTATCTACTTCTCTGAAGTACAGGCTAACACAGAAGGTCTTTGGCTAACTAAATTCACAGATGACTGCAAACTAGGAGCCATAATTGAAACTCCTAACAATGTGGACATCCTACAAAAGGGCCTCACTGAGACAGATGCCTGGTGTCAAAGACATGGTCTCAAGCTCAATGCCAAAAAGTGCATTGTCATCCCCTTTGTTAAAAACTCTGTACCCATGAAGTACCACATAGGCGGTAGTCTACTTAACACCGAAAGTGTGATAAGAGACCTTGGGACACAGGTTGACAGTAGTCTCTCCTTTGATAATCACATCGCCACAATGGTCAGGAAATCCTTCTATGTGGCACACCTCATCACAAAAGGTTTCTCATCCAGAAAAAAAGAGGTCA
This sequence comes from Protopterus annectens, assembly GCF_019279795.1. NCBI lineage: Eukaryota > Metazoa > Chordata > Ceratodontiformes > Protopteridae > Protopterus > Protopterus annectens. Next base: position 1,360,605,475 of record NC_056725.1, read on the forward strand.
TTGTTTCCCTCTACTCATCACTCATTAGACCCATTATAGAGTACAACGCCCCTTTTGGTATGTACCTCATAAGACATCTACAACAACTGGAAAGGCCACAAAAATACCTCACAAAGAGGATTACTGGCCTCAAACAGATGCCTTACGCAGACCGTCTCAAAAAACTCCAGCTTTACTCCATCGCATATCGCCTACTCAGAGGCGATCTCTGCCTAACATGCAAAGCTATGTCAAACCCAGAGCTGTTGGACATGCTCCACTTAAAGAAATCAGAATCCCTCTGAGCTACACTCTCTAGGGACCTAAACCTTGTCACCACAATAAACAGAACATGCTGGAGGGATAGATTCCTGTCCCAGAGACTTCCCACACTCTGGAACAGATTACCTATCTAACAGAGCTCCTCATTAGCACTCTTCAAGAAAAATCTTGATGATTGGATGGGTAATAGGAAATTCACCCTGGGGATCACTTCTGTGGTTCTGCTTGACAGAGGCACAGGAAAATAGTTTTCTTGTGTGGCGAAAGCCAGGGTACCTTTTTGGCTAGGCTTGTATAGGCCCTAGGGCCAATAGCCTAGTACCTACCTATGAACCTATAAAATGGCCAGACCATCCAGGGATCACCTGCGCTTCTGGCTGGGAGCCAATCATTACAAGTTTCAAGCCTTGCCTTTTGGTCTCACTAAAACCCCCAGAGTGTTTGTCAAATGCATGGCAGTGGTTACGGCTCACCTGAGGCGTCTAGGATTCCAAGTGTTTCCATACCTAGATGGTTGGCTCCTTACTGCCACCACCAGGCATCAACTCATTCAGGCCAGGGAGTCCACTCTGTCATGCTGCAGTCATCTGGGCATTACAGTTAACTCAGAACAATCTGCCTTGTCGCCATCGCGGCATATCATTTTTATAGGGGCAGAGTTGGATACCACTACCACCACTCTAAGGCTTCCAATAGAAAGAGTCTCTCTTCTTCATCAACATGTCAGCATCCTGATATCAAAGGACAAAGCACCAGCATCGGAAGTTCTGAAAGTATTAGGCATGATGGCAGCAGCAATTCTAGCCATACCACTTGCTCATATGCACATCAATGGCTATTGTTCATTCAATGGTCTTACCAAGAGCTCCCCATGAATCACTCCATAATGATCACAAATTCTTACAAGAAGGACCTTCAGTGGTGGTTGACCTCACTTCATGTCACAATAGGATGCCCATTTGTGCTACCCCCTCCAGCGGCCACAGTGACCATGGATGCTTCCCTGATAGGGTGGGGTGGGGAGGCATTTTCAGGGAAAGACTGCCCAAGGCACATGGACCGATCAAGAGACACATCTGCATATCAATGTCCTGGAGATGAAAGCAGTACTTCTGGCGTTGCAGTACTTTCAGGACTCTCTCCCTCTGGGTACGATTGCGATTCAGACAGACAACATGTTGGTGGTGTGGTACTTGAACAAACAAGGAGGAACCAGGTCTTACCCCCTTTGTCAAGAGGGTCTCAGAGTTTAGCAGTGGGCTGTTTCCACCCAGCGCCTTCTGTTGGCAATGCACATCCCGGGGAGATCCAACGTGATAGCAGACAAACTGAGCAGGGCAATCTTGTTGCCCCATGAGTGGTCCCTCAAGAAAGAAGTTGCGGACAGGATATTCCACAGGTGGGGCCAGCCTTGCTGCAACCTTTTTGCATGTCACATGAACACGAAATGCAGAAACTACTTTGCTCTGACCCCCCCCCCCCCGGAGAAGCCCCAAGGGACGCACTCGTACACGATTGGCCTCCGGGTCTCCTCTATGCATTTTCACCAGTCCCATTGTTACCCAAAGTTCTACAGAAAGCAATATCCCTGGGAAGGACCATCATTCTTATAACCCCTCACTGGCCTCAGCAGATTTGTTTTCCCTTCCTTTGACTTCATCTTGTGGAGGATCCTTGGATCCTGGACCCAGTTCCAGACCTTCTGAAACATCCATCAGGGGATATTCATCCTTCTTTGCAGTCCCTGAAGCTGACAGCTTGGCTGCTCCAGTTCCCATCATAGCCAGGTTCCATAACCTTTCCAATGAGACAAAACAGATCCTTTTGTCCTCTCATAAATCTTCTACCAGAAAGCTATATCTGAGCAAATGGAAGAAATTTTATATATGGGCCTCTAAAAATAAAATCGATCCTTACCAAGCTCCTATGGCTTCCATATTAGAATTCTTGGCTATGATTTTCAATAAAGGAGCTGCAGCAGCAACAGTTCGGGTTCAATTGGCTGCTATCTCTAATTTTCATCTTGGATTTGAAGGTTTGAATATCATGTCTCACAAGTTATCCAAAGCATTTCTCAAAGGGACTTTTCATATTAGGCCACCTGTGAAATCTCCCTATTCTCCATGGAATCTACATTTTATGCTCTCACATATAATTCTTCCATCATTTGAACCAGCTTTATCTTGTGATCTCAAATTTTTGTCTTGGAAGACCATCTTTATGGTAGCTATCACTTCTGCCCGCAGAGTGTCAGAGCTTCAGGCTTTATCTATCACGTCTCCCTATTTGATATTTCATGCTGACAGTTTCACTTAGAACAAATCCTTCATCCTTGCCCATAGTTTGCACTGAAACCAATCTCAAACAAAGTTATTGATTTGCCAGTTTTCTTCCCCAATCATTCTAACAATTTAGAGTATATGCTACACAAACTTGATGTTCACAGACAGCTCAGATTTTATTTGGATAGAACAAAAGATTTCAGGAAATCAGACCAGCTTTTTGTTTCATTCTCAGACTCCAGAATAGGGACACCAGTGACTAAAACAACTCTGTCTAAATGGTTATCTGATTGTATCACCTTTGCCTATTCAGCTGCCAATATGCCTTTACAACACAAGATTAAAGCTCACTCAAGGCAGAGCAGTTTCTACATCATCTGCCTTTTCTGCCAGGCTTCCTACTAATAATATTTGTGCAGCAGCCACTTGGTCAAAACCTCATACCTTTATCACTCATTACAAAGTTGACAAGGCCTCCAGGGACAGGGCCTTCTTTGGCTCCACGGTCCTGAGAAGTATTCTCCTGTGAGCCACCCGAGATTGATGGTACTTGGGATGCTACCCAACAGTAAAGAATGAACGGCAAGATTGAACAACTTCACATAAAGAAGTTATGTACTTACCATAACATTCCATGTGAGTTGTTCATCTCGCCTTCATTACGTCCTTACGTCCCTCCCTCCTACCCCCTCCTGGGCTGATAGATGACCGAAATGCTGGTTCCATCCTGGTTACTCAAACCTTCTCTTCCTTTTCTCTAGGAATGTAAGAATGACATATGTTATTAGTATACGGAGCAGACAAGATCTGAGGTAATTCACAGGTGCATCATGGGATAGGGACTTGGCCTTGAGCTATTTGAAGACCTCGAGCTTTGCAATTGGCCGTATCGGAGCCGAGGGATTGGCTCCGAACCCAAGATTAAAGAATGAAGGCGAGATGAACAACTCACATGGAACGTTATGGTAAATACATAACTTCTTTTTTAACACTATTAAGCAACCAGGTATGTCATCAGGTTCCATGGTTGTCTTGGTTAGCACTTTCATTAAATGATCTTTGGAGATAATTGGGGTGCAAGGGATTAAGATATTTTGCTTTGAACAGAAGTCTTGGAGCTCTTGTTTACTCTAAAGTTGGTTGCTAGGATATATGCAATATCTGTTGGGTTAGAATAGGAGAATTCATTATGAATACATTCAGATCAAGTAGATAATTGTCTTTTTTAGTTTCCTAGCATAGCAAAAGAAAAAATTTTAGTTATCTTTTGTTTCAGAGGCCACCCTGAGTTAATAGACTCCTTTAGTCTACCTGATAGTGTTCTTTATTTTTTTGTAATGCTTTTCACATTATCTTTGAGAAGAGGGGTTTTGATCATTTCTTTTTTTCCCCTTTGCTGTGTAGTTTATTTATAGGAGTGGACCATGAGGGAGGTTTGTCAACTTTTAGTGCCTACTTTTATCCTGTTGATGGTTATAGGAGAAGCAAAGTATCAGAGTTTGCCACAAACTAAGTATCACACATACCACTGTAAACCACTATTAGAACTAAACTGGCTTGAACTCCCCAACCAACTTGCCCTTATTCAGCTATCCACCTTGCACAACCTTATTTTCAGGCCTACTGCCTGCCCTGCACTAGCCAATCTAGTCACACCTTACACACCAAATTGACCCCTACGATCAGAAGACAAAAATCTCTTAGCTAGCCAAAAACCCACAAGAAAACCAGGTCACTTTCTGTATTCATACTCTGTCTCTATCCTTTGGAATTCACTACCTCTAGCTACTAGGTCTATACCTGGCCTAACCCATTTTAAAGCCTCTTTAAAAAATCATCTCCAAAACACATGGCTCTGCTCCTGTATAAAGCTTGCCTAATGATCAGCTCTTCCTCTTCTTCCACACTAGCCTCATCTCCCTCTTCTGTAACATTTCAATCCCTCACAGTCTACAAGATCCTAAGGCTCTTCTAACTCCTTCACTGTTTCTATACCATATCCTTAAGCCTCTGCTCAGGCAGTTTTGCTTCTATTCTTCTTAACTCTCTCTCTATCTTTCTGCATCACTAACTTTCTGGCTATTATTTTCTTAACTGAAACTAACATTCTGTTTTTCATGTACTGTAACAGTCAATGTCACACATTGCACTACCTATGTACTATTTTTTGAACACTATCTACATCATGTATGGTGAGAGTGACTATTATTGTCTATAATGTTTTACCTCTATAGAATTGTCTAGATGTGTAAGTGTATATTGTAACATCTTGTAACATAGTTTGCTCTTTCAACTTATTTTTGTATAGTACTTCTAATGTCGTTTGTATTGGATTGGATTATACTGTATTTGTATTGTACTGTATGTGGAGCTTTTCTCCCTGGACCTCTACTGAAAATGAGTTATGAAGACCCAGTGAGACCATTCCAGTAAACAAATGTTAAATAAATAAATAAAATAAATAGGAATCCTAGGACCATGCATACATACCACACACATGCACGCACACATACACACACACACACACACACACACACACACACACACACACACACACACACACACACACGCGTATGTGCACTAGAGGCAAAGTGAACATCACTATTTGACATAGCTGCATGTCTTCAGGGTGTGAGAGGAAACTGTGGCCTCAGATGAGAACCCTTGTAGACATTGGGACAGTAAGCAGACTCTACAAAGAGGGTACTGGATCCATGAACCAAGTCTGAGAGCAAAGGACTGTGAGTCAATAGCAATACACACTTTGCTGGCAGATAAACAACCTCATCTGTCCAGTCTGCTCATTTTGTTGTCTAACTATTCAATAAGATGTACATTCTATTTAACCGATACCTTGATGTTCAAACATAGACCAGAATGACTCCAGTTTTGGATTTTAATTGTGTACTTGAATGTCTACTCAGACCTTTTTTTGAACCAGATGCTTCAGCCAGACTTATGTTCTTGTGGAAAACAGCATTTTTGGTAGCTATCACCTTAGTCAGATTTTCTGAGCTTCATGCCCTTTCTTCTCAAATACCCTTGCACCTGGAATAAAGAATTAACCAAGTGCTTCTTTGAAAACTGTTACTTATGTGACTAAGCATATTTTAAAGTGGGTTTGTGATGGTGCTGATTCCTCCTACAGAGCTGCTGCTCCTTCTGAATTAGTTTTGAGGAGATTTGCTAGGCTTTGTTCTCAAGATCCTGCTTGTGTTAAATGCAAGATTATAATTCTCCTTTAAAAATGTTCTGCTTGGACCTTCTGCAGCTGAGTTGCTGAAAAGGTGTGATCAAAGGGAAAAACTGATTCAAGGCATCTCAGAATTTTCTTCATAAAGATCACTATGTGACCAGACAGATTCTCACAAATGGAAACTGAATTAGGGGGTCTTCAAGATTTGGTCCAACTTCATGGAATACCTCAAACAGATCTATTTTCCTCAGCTCACAACAATCAGGTGGCTGAGTTCTGCTCCTGAACTCCATGCAAGAAGGCAATGCAGTGGTGCAGTGGTTAGCATTGACGCTTCACAGCAAGAGGTTTTCTGGTTCAATTCTTGGCTTGGGTGCTTTCTGTGCGGAGTCTGCATGTCCTCTCTGCAGTCATCTGGGGTTCCTCTAGGTGCTCCAGTTTCCTTACACATTCCAAAGACATGCATCTGGAGTGTT